>NC_091445.1:45093191-45207749 GCF_964237555.1 Oryctolagus cuniculus | reverse complement strand
GAGGCCATTATACATTCAAGGTCACTATTGATAAGTAATGACCTTGGCCCTGCCATTATTCTATAAATATTCCTATTGTTTACTTTGAATTTCTTTTGTACTTTTACTGGGGTTTTTCTGCATTTATATTCTTTCTTAATGATGCCTGTCTTTCTGTGTTTCTATGTGTAGCACATCCCTTTTTTAAAAAGATTTATTATTTGTTTATTTCAAAGGCAGAGTTACAAAGAGGCAGAGGCAAAGGCAGAGAGAGAAAGAGAAAAGTCTTTCATTGCTGATTCATTCCCCAGATGGCTGCAATATCTGGATCTGGGCTTTCCAAAGTCAGGAGTCTGGAGCTCCTTTCAGATCTCCCACTTGGGTGCAGGGGCCCAAGGTCTTGGGCCATCTTCTACTACTTTCCCAGGCCATAGCAGAGAGATGGATCAGAAGTGGAGCAGCCGGGACTTGAACCAGCACCCATATGGGATTCCAGCATTTCAGGCAGTGGCTTTACTTGCAAAGCCAGAGTGCCAGCCCCTTGTAGCACTTCCTTAGATATCTTTTGTAAGGCTGGGGGAGTGGTTACAAATACTTTCAATTTCTGTTCATTATGGAAGGTCTTTATTTCACCTTCATTCATAAATGAGAGCTTTGCAGGGTACAGTATTCTGAGTTGACAGTTTTTTTTTTTTTTTCAAGACATGGACTACTTTTCACCATTCCCTTCTAGCCTGTAGAGTTTCTGATAAGTCAGCTATGAGCTATGACTCTAATTAGAGACCCTCTGAAAGTAATCTGGCATTTCTCTTGTGTACATTTTAGAATCTAACTTATGTTTTACTGTGGAAAGTTTGACTATAGTGTTGTGGTGAAGATCTTTTCTGGTCTTGTCTGTTAGGAGTTCTTTTTGCTTCCTTTACTTGGATATCCCTTTTTTTTCTCCAAATTCAGGAAGTTTTTGTAATCATTTTACTAAATAGGCCTTCTAATCCCTTTTCTCATAACATACCTTTCTGAACTCCTAAGACTCATATGTCAGGTCATTTGATAATATCCCTTAAATCTCCAACACTGTTTTTAAGCTTTCTATTTTCTTGTTTTTTTTTTTTTTTTTGGTTTGGTTTTTTTTTTTTTTTTTTGGTTTTTTTTGGGGGGGGGGGTCTCACTATAGGATTTTCAGAGATTTGTCTTCTAGTTCAGATATTCCTTCTTCTGCCTCACCAAGTGTGCTGTTAAGGCTTTCCACTGCATTTTTATTTGTTCTATTGTATTCTTCATTTATTTTTTTTAACTTTTATTTAATTAATATAAATTTCCAAAGTACAGCTTATGGATTATAATGGCTTCCCCCCCCCCGAACTTCCCTCCCACCCGCAACCCTCCCCTTTCCCTCTCCCTCCCCTCTTCCATTCACATCAAGATTCATTTTCAATTCTCTTTATATACAGAAGATCAGTTTAGCATACATTAAGTAAAGATTTCAACAGTTTGCACCCACATAGAAACACAAAGTGAAAAATACTGTTTGAGTACTCATTATAGCATTAAATCACAATGTACAGCACATTAAGGACGGAGATCCTACATGAGGAGTAAGTGCACAGTGACTCCTGTTGTTGACTTAACAATTTGACACTCCTGTTTATGGCATCAGTAATCACCCTGGGCTCTTGTCATGTCTTGTTTTGAGTTCTCTAACTCTGATCATATTTAGACAAGGTCATAGTCAAGGTGGAAGTTCTCTCCTCCCATCAGAGAAAGGTACCTCCTTCTTTGATGACCTGTTCTTTCCACTGGGATGTCACTTGCAGAGATCTTTCATTTAGTTCATTTCATTTTTTTTTTTTTACCTGAGTGTCTTGGTTTTCAATGCCTGAGATACTCTCATGGGCTCTTCAGCTGGATCCAAAGGCCTTAAGGGCTGATTCTGAGGCCAGAGTGCTGTTTAGGATATCTGCCATTCTATGAGTCTGCTGTGTAATGGGAAATATTTTCATTCTTGTCATGCATGGTATTTAGTTCATGGATTTGCTTCTGATTGCTTTTTAGTAATCCTATGATTGATTTTTTAATTCTGTTTCTGGAATTTCCTTAATCTCTTCATCTTCACATTCTAATATTGAAATGTTTTTGTGTTCCTTTCGGGGGGGGGGGTGGTCATGGTGTTTCCTTATTCTTGTTTCTTGAGTTTCTGTGTTTGTTTTTAGGCATTTGTGAGTTGGTTGTTTATTTTTTTTCTTTTGATGGTGTTTATGTTTGAGCTATTCCTCTGTAGCTTAGTGGAATGTCTGTACTCTCAGTGAATACCAAGAGGTGTGTGGTGGTTGTGGCCAGCGAGCTCTGGTCAGTGCTACAGGATAGGACAAGTATCCAGGGTAACACCCAAGTTGGGTGTGATAGCTCTAAATGCCCATGTGTAAGCCCCAGTGTGTTCTGTGCCACTGAATGAACTGCAGATATGGTCTTCACAGTCTTCATTGTGAACAAAGGTTCTGTTGCAATGATCTGCTCTATGTAACCAAGGAGCTCCCAATATGTGGAGCTGTACCCAGTGATTGTCCAGAGACCCAGCTATACTCTGCACCTTCTCATGTAAACACCAAGTCCCCATGGTCTCACCACACAAGGTTCCCAAAGTCACTGGGTGCAGAGGTTTCTCTAGGCCCTGCCAGCCTATTCAGTCAACAGAGAGGCAGATGTTCCCCTAGACAGCTCTGCCTATGTGTCTTAATCCTGGGAGTCTGCAGGTGCCTCACTGTCCTATGTGGTTGCCCAGCTGCCTCCCAGCCAGGCTTATAGTCAGTGGGGACTGTGACTTGTTCTCTCTGGTAGAACCTCTGGATCACATGTTCACAAGAACCACTGGTGGAATGTTGCTCCCTCCCTGCTAGTGCCACCAGTACTGCCGAGAAGATGGTGTCCTGTCTCAGCCAGTTGTTGTGCATGTGCCGTCTTCTGCAGCACCCACCAAAACCCAGAATGGTGCCCGCCCTTTCTCAGATAGGCAGCAGGTGCTGTTTTGGGGCAAAATAAACATGCCCCTCTACTTTCACTTGGTCCGCAGGCAAACGCTAGCAACCACTAGCCCCCAGGGCTGCAGTATAAACTTGTGCCACACTCTCCTGCTGGCTGTATCACCATTGGTTGCTGCAGTCTGGCCTTACCTCTGTCTCCAGGGTGCCTCTTGCTCTGGCTCTCAGATGCTGCAGTTCTGCATTGTGTTCATGTTGCACATCCACACCCTCCACACAGGTTTACTTTGTTCCTTTTCCTCTTGTAGGATTTCCAGTGCAGTTTTCTCTCTAAATCTTCTCTGAGAGAGCACTTTCTACACTTCCTTTTTTGTGTTTTTTTTTTTTTTCTTTTTCTGTTTATCCCTAGTAATGTGTCATTCCCTAATCCACCATCATGGAATTTCCTAATTCTGGATTTATAAACTAGTTCTACATAAAAGTGAGATAACAGCCTCCCTTTGAAATGGAAAATATTGGAGGTGTGGGTTCTATTGTTAACAGTTTCTCAAAGATGGCACAGCATTAAGATTCTAAATCTTATTCTTTAGTAAGATGATTTTATATAATTCAGATATAATTATATTTTGTCTAACTAAACAAGGGAGCTCTGCTCTTAGAATACCTGTTAAAAATTATTTTTTGGCCTGCGTCATGGCTCAATAGGCTAATCCTCCACCTTGCGGCGCAGGCACACCGGGTTCTAGTCCTGGTCGGGGCGCCGGATTCTGTCCCGGTTGCCCCTCTTCCAGGCCAGCTCTCTGCTGTGGCCAGGGAGTACGGTGGAGGATGGCCCAAGTGCTTGGGCCCTGCACCCACATGGGAGATCAGGAGAAGCACCTGGCTCCTGGCTTCGGATCAGTGCAATGCGCCAGCCACAGTGCGCTGGCCGCGGCGACCATTGGAGGGTGAACCAACAGCAAAGGAAGACCTTTCTCTCTGTCTCTCTCTCACTGTCCACTCTGCCTGTCAAAAAAATAAAAAAATAAAAAAATAATTTTTTAGTGTGGCACATTTTTTTAGTATGCTCAGGCACATTCTTCCAAGTTTTAGTCATATTTTTCATCTGATCACTACTCAATGTTAATTATGGTTGCTGTATTGAAATAGTTAACCGGGCCGGCGCCGCGGCTCACTAGGCTAATCCTCCGCCTTGCGGCGCCGGCACACCGGGTTCTAGTCCCGGTCGGGGCGCCGGATTCTGTCCCGGTTGCCCCTCTTCCAGGCCAGCCCTCTGCTGTGGCCAGGGAGTGCAGTGGAGGATGGCCCAGGTGCTTGGGCCCTGCACCCCACGGGAGACCAGGAAAAGCACCTGGCTCCTGGCTCCTGCCATCGGATCAGCGCGGTGCGCCGGCCGCAGCGCGCTGACTGCGGCGGCCATTGGAGGGTGAACCAACGGCAAAGGAAGACCTTTCTCTCTGTCTCTCTCTCTCACTGTCCACTCTGCCTGTCAAAAAAAAAAAAAAAAAAAAAAAAGAAATAGTTAACCATATGTTGCATACAGATTGCCTCCTTTGGAATCTCCCTCACTCCCCACAGCCAAAAGAAAAATAAGATAATAAGATACCACTGCCAGTATAATTTATAAACATCTTTCTATAAACCTGTCAGGCTACTAATGATTTTGGAGAAAAATAATATATCTACTAGAGCCAAATTCATTTGAAAAAAATAATGCTGCATTTTACTAGTGGTGTTGGCCATGCATTAGCAATTTCCTAAGATGGCTACCATAAAAATCATGCTACTGGTTTTATTGTTACCTAGTTTGGTGGGTTTTGATAGACTATGGGTCACCTTCTTGTCTGACCTTCAGGAATGCAGTATGCAGTGTCTGTTACTTGCTAGGCTGGACATTAGAAATATAAACTCACACCACTTTCTGAGTTGTCTGTTAGTGCTTACAATGTAAAGATCTGTAGCCTTTGTTATGTTGGCTGATACCCTGCTGTGTGAATTTGAGTAAGTCATCTTACCTTTGTATTCAGTGTCAACAAAATGAGAATTTGGACTATATGGTTTCTAAGTGCCTTTTATTTTTAACCACTAATAGGCTCTGGTTCAAACAGATATAATAGTCTCAGAGTCCTAACCAGGAACTCTTTGTATTGTTTATTCTTTTTCTGTTTTAAAAGGTGGATCATTAAAATTGCATACATTATAAAAATTTATGAATTCACTGAAAAATATAATCTGCCCAAGCTTTTCTAGAGAACAAGGAAGAAAGTATGTTTCTCAAATAGGACTTCACTTATGTATTATCCTAATGGTCCCAGGGAAAATGTGGCTGCTTAAGTAGTTGCCGGTTTGAAGAAACATCACAGGGCCTGTTTTCCATCAGGCTTTCTTGAGTTTCTGGGAACACGGTGCACTTAGCAGTTAATAGCCAGGTGCCATCCATTGAGTATTTCCATTCCTGGGATGGTGCTGAGTGTATTATGAAAATCATCTCCTGCCATGCTCAATACTACAAAAACAAGCCCTGTTTCCTTCTGTGCTCACAACACTTCACTTCTGGTGCCAGATTAATGAGGTCTTTTCCACGCCAAGTAGTTCTCTCTAATTCCTTGCAGACACCAGTGTGTGTCCCATGATTCTGATGCTACCTGAAATAAACTTGTGGAGGTGGCATAGAACTGCACAGGTTAAGGGCTCAGTTGCACAAAAGTGCCCCTACTTCGGACACCAGCCACAAGTTGCCACCTGTACTTCTGATGATCAGCTAAGTGGAGGCTCTTAGGACCCCCTCCTTAGGTTCAGCCCTGTGCTGGAATGGCACTCCCAACTCAGGGAAATAGGCTGAGTTTGCTCACCCTCTTGTTACAAAGGATACAACTCAAGAACAGCCAGTGGAAAAGAACACAGGACAAGGTATATGGGGAGGGAAGAGGAGCTTCTTCTATGTCTTCTCTGGGCTCCTCGGTTCACCAACTTGAAAGCTCTCTCAACCTTGTCCTTTTGAGTTGTTAGGGACACCTCACTACATAGGCCTGATTGACTACTTTGTTGGCCATTGGTGATTGGCTCAACCTTTAGTTCCTCACCGCTCCTTAAATACTGGGGGTGAAGTTGAAAGTTTCAGCCCTCTGATTACATGGTTCATTTCCCTGGCAACCACCCCACATCATGAGGCTGTCTAGGAGCTCAAGCCACCAGTCATCTTATTAATATACAGAAAACACAACTTCAGAGATTCCTGGGGTTGTAGGATCTATGTGCCAGGAAACGGGGGCATAAACCAGATCTTTGTATTAGTCTGTCACAGTTACTCAAAAGAGTCCTTTGAGATGGATATTTATCCCATATTGACAGTGAGGAAACTGCAGCTCTGAAGATTAAGCAAAGTCCCAAGGATATATGGGGCTGGGATTTGGTAGAGTTAGGGCTCTCATGAAGGTGTGACCTTCCAAGGCTTGTGATTAGCTGCCATCAACACCAAGTGGAGAACACAAACACTGACTCACACATATGCACACACAGACACACACATGTACACAACTCCCAAATACTATCTCTGAAGCCCTCCAAGATGAGCTCTGTTCTGTGACTACAGGAGAACACCTCAGAGCAGTGTTCGCAAGTGACTCTTCTACCTGCAGATACACTGGCTTTGTTTTTTGCTGGCCTCTCTCCCACACCCTGGCCTTGGATGAAAGTCACAGGCAGCTTCCAGAAGTCCTAGTTGCTCTCTTTGAAGCTACTGCTTGGCTGAGTTCTCTTCCCACTTCCTCCCCTCACCCTGGTCAGCTGGGGATTTTGATTTCTTTACTGTTAAGTGTGTCTAATCCTTGATATCCCTTTTCTCCACTTGGATTTTGTCTTGCCCTGAAAACAGTTCTGTCACCAACAACAGGCCCCTGCCTCTCCCTGGCAGAGAACCAGATGCAGCCTTCCAAGTTCTGTACCCACCACTGCACCCCGCCCCCCCGCCTGTCCTCTCTCTCCTGTATCCTGACTCTAAAGTGCCCCAATTGAATCCCATTTATTTTAGTAGGGGGCACATTTAACATTGTTGCAGGCATTTAATTTAAAAAAAATAGTTCGTGGGTCAAAAGTCATTTTCTTATCCGCAAAGCATGTTCCACTCCAGTAATTCTAGTCATGAAAATCTTGTCAAAGAAGTATGTTGAGTGTGTTGAAGAATAAATTACCCTTCAATAGGGACACAACCACCTAAAAAGCAATAATGTGGTAATCTGATTTTCAGAGAAAATCAATAGTGCTTCCCTCAAGCTTTCCTCTCCTTTTCAAACCATGTGCTTTACTTTTTCACCCTAATTATCTCTTGAGAGAAGAAAAGCTCTAGAAAATTTGCCTTTTCATCTTATGTCAGATAAATCCCACTCACAAATAAAATTGCTTTATAGGTGGTTCAGCTGTCACATGGATAGTTTCATATTCATTTATTCTGTAGTATTCCTCATTTTGGAATGTTTGTCAGGATATAAAATTTTACAAGAAGATACACAGATGCAACTTTGTAACACGCTTCGCCTGCAGCTGGCGCTATAGCTATGATTGACAGTCGTGGTTCCTCCTCTCACCACCTGTGACATTTTCCGGGCAGGTAGATTCTGTCACTTCCCATGAGTAATGGGCCATGTCCCTTGGATCGACAAGGAAGAATTGAGGATGAACTGAAATGAGCCGATGACGCAAGTGAGGACAATAACAGTGTCAGGGTAAAATTGGAGGCATTGTGGCAGATGCCTGAACTGACTGCAATGGTCTTCATGTCCCACCAGCCAGCTTGGTGGCCCGACTATAACAGTTAACTTCCTTGTGTGGCCACTCTTTTATCCTCTTTAAAGAGCTTCTGAGGATCTTTTTGTTTCCTTCCAGCTGTGTTTTTATGAAGACAAGTTTTAAACTGTATGTACAAATCTGGAATAGGCTGAATTCTGTCCTCAGTGGGCACATTTTTCATCTGTGCCCATTTATCTTAGAACCAGTCTGCAGAGCTAGCTATCCCTCCTCAAGACAATACTATCCCTTAGTTTTAAGGGCAGTTTCCCTCTATGAGGCCTTAGGTTGGCCATATCCAGAAGCTGGTATCACAATATTAGGATTATCCTCACCATTCTGGATACATCTTTTATTATAATTCCTAACAAGGATACAACAAGCTATCTTTGCTTAATCTGGTTGATTATGATATATGGACAAACAAGGCAAGATGGGCATACAGCCTAGTAGATGTTAAAGTCTACTATTGCTGTGTTCCTGAATGGAGGGATACCTGTCTGTGTGTCTATGTATCTACCTATCATCTATCTGTCATCAAAACTATATATCTCTGTCTATCTATCATCTTTCTATTTACCAGTGTAGCTGTTGTTACTTAAAAATACCTAAGAAGGGATTCTTGGGAAAGAAAATATTGTTTTGGCTTACAGAGACTTGGAGGTTCACAATTTAAGACTTGCGGCCCGATTATCGAATAAGTGTGGTAGAGACTTACAATGGCAGAATGTGTGGAAGAAGGATCACATGGAGAGCCAGGAATCAGAGAGAGGGAGGTGGGAAGCACACTCAGCTTATATAACAAACCTATCTTCTTGTGAAAAATACCTTTTGAGGGCAAACACCAATGGCTTAAAGACCTCCCACCAGGCCCAACTCTCCTCAGATGCCATAATTAGATCAAGTCACTACCTTAATCCATCAACCATCAATGTGAGACTTTGGGGCTTAAACTTCTTGATGATTTTCAGGAACAAGATCCTGTTAAATTCATAACACTATCTAACCCATATTATAAAGAGATCTTAAGTATTATTTGTTTTCTTCACTTTATCAATACTTAAGTCATCCATCATTAGCATGTTTTATTGTCTGTAGTCACATAGCTCATCGTATTGCAGAATCACAAAATGCTTAGTCATGATTTGAACTAGTGCTGTTGAACCCATGTGAACATTAGTCACCATCTCATGTCATTCTGTTTCTCATGCACCTTCTGTACATTTCACCTGGCTGATGAGATGACCCAGGACATACTGCAATTTATAAGTTTCCCAAGAAACAAAGTGCATTTAGCTACCTACAGCATTTCCCATATTCAACTAATGCATGATGAGTGAATACATTTATATCTATCATATACTTAAGGAGGAAAAATTTCCTGTGCACTTTCACATTGGGGGTGTCAACTAGCTAAGAGTTTCAGTAAAACTCAGTTACATGTAATATAACTTATATATAATTTAATATAACATTCAGTGCTCAGATTAATGGGCTGTTCTTCCTGTTAATTGACTCAGCCACAATATAATCTTATAGCCTTTGGTCCAGTCCTCAGAAGGACTTCTTTCCAGAAGGAAAGAGCAAGGCATGCAGATATCAATACACAATTATTCTCAGGTATTTGATATCAGATGTGTCTTACAGAGAAGGTCATTGAGGTCTTTTGAGAAGAATTACTTGCTGGGCAGTAGAGCCAATTCATAGCTCTCTATTCATCCTTCCACATTATGCGTGTCTTCCATAGCCAAGAGAGAACCACTTTGTAAAAAGGTCTGATGAATTCTATGGAAGAGATGATCCGTCTCATGCAACAGCTGTTCTGACTTCGAGGATAATACACAGTATTCAGTCTTCATGAGCTGATTCAGGAGCTGAAATATTTCAAGTGGTAAGATAATTGCTTCTAATGAAAATTCTGCTGCAAAATCAAGGTCAAAAACAGCAATAGTCCATTGAGAGTTTTAATAAGCTATTTTAATGAAGGTAGCTTTCAATTCCTTGTAGAGAGAACTTACAAATCCAGTTATGATCACCTACTAATTACCTAAATAGAGCTCCCCTGGGGATCCTGTATTTAAACACAATTAATATTGAATACTGAGAAGAGTAGTAAAATAAAAATATATGCAGACGCACACTTTTAATTCATATGGGGCAAAATCTAGTTACTAAGACTAACTGTATTAGACAGTTGCCACTTGGGCAAATTTCCCTGATTGAAATAATGGATAGCACCTGCTTCTGTTTTAAGATGTAATTAAAAGAGAATGAGAAGGCAGCATAAGCTTTTGAAAACCAAAAAGCTAAAATGTATTTTTACTTCAACATTTGGACTGTTAAATCTTGCCTTTGACAAATATAAAATGTAATCAAAATAATTGAACAACAGATAAAATTGAGAGATAAGGATGGTTTTGGAAGAATCAGAGAAAAATGGAGGAATAAATATGCTTTTTTCTGGAATGAAGTAAAAAACTTTGGTATTCTTTATGTGGATTCCATATCCTGTAGTTGTGAAGTTAATGTTAAATTTGAGTAGTTGTTGTTCCTGTTAATAATCATTTGAGAGATTTTTCTCAGACACAACTTTCCATCTAAGCATCCTCATTCTTTACTAAAAAAAAACTTTACACTTCCTCCTTCCTTGGTCTGCCTTCTTGTGAATCTGCAGACATCCAGGTAGGAGCATCTACAGGGTTCAGTCTCCTCTTTCCAAAAACAAGCCATCTGAACGAAGGGCAGCTTTTGTTAGTTAGTGGGTTTTCTGGGTAGGTATTTCTGTGGAAGGCTATTTATTTCTACAGCTTGAATATTTGTCTTTCCTAAACTCAGGGCTTGAATCGCTAAAGTTCTATAATAATAGTACAAAGAGAGTAAACACTAAATGTAGCTATGGTATTCAGAGATGGGGCCTTCGGGCAGCAATTAGAGTAGATTATGTCATTAAGGTGGGCCCAGTTTGGATCCTGGAAGCTTTATAAGGAGAAATTCAGACACAGAGACATGCACGATCCATGTCTCTTGCCATGGAATGCCCTGGGCCACCCTGGGACCCTGCCAGCAATAACATCCTCACTATGGGCCAAACCGATGGGGCCTGCATAATCTTGGACTGCAAGCCATTAGAGCCATAAACTAAAGTAAAAGTCTTTTCTTTATAAAGCAGTCTGCCACAGGTATTTGATTATAGTAATTAGAAGGTGGCTAATACACTCATGTAATTAGTGTCCTGGTCCCTGGTCATTCATAGATGCCTCTTTCATATAGCAGGTGTTCCCACTCCAAGTCACTGGGCTCAGCTAATCTTGATTATTTTTACTTAATAATGAAATTTTCACATTGTATTAACCTATCCTTCCCCTCTCCCACACACTCCAAAGTTGAATTTTGAAATTTTGTAAGCGTATCTTTTCTGTGACCCTAGTCCAATGTTGTTGGTCCTTTTTGCTGCTGCACTGGGCATTGGGCCAGGTTCATGTTTGTCCTCATTCATCCAGGACTTGATCCTCCTGGCTGTGAAGCTAAAGAGAAGCAAGCCTATTCCTGTGACCACTTCCGCTGAGCCCAATTGTCACAAGAAAAGCTAGGAAGAATCTCCCTACCACATTGAAGTCATCTTGGCAGCCATCTCTTCCCAGGGCCATCATTTCTGAGGAAAGAAGTTTTTCTCTTCTATTTTATAATGCAAGGACCCAGGCATATGGTTCTGCACACATACCTGAGGAACTCCCAGTATAACCCTCACTTCATGGTGCTTGGTTTCACCACAATCCTGGGACATGACCTGTGGGACTGCCTGGGATTTCCACGTTTTTGGAAGAAAATATTTTATTGATATTCTATATCTTGTGGAATAACATGAGACCCTCACAGTATTCCCTAGTCCACCTGGGGAGCTGTCCATCTACTTGTTTTTCTGTTGATGATGAGATCTAGGCCCAGGCATTTTAATTAAACAGAGTTGATGTATGTTGAGGGTATGGTCCCTCCAAGGATGTGCATTATCAGAAACTGAGGCAATGGGGAAAAGATTGTTTTCCATAAGAAACTGGGTCCAGAAGGTTTCCTTATAATTCTTGTGGAAGTAGCGACCAATGATCTGCATGTCTGCTTTTCATTCTTGTTCTCTGTGAATTAAAATTAAATTAACACCTATTAATTGATAATCATTGTACATGAGTGATCTCTTTTTCAAACACATGGAGAATACCAAGAAACCTTCTTTTTCTGATATCATTTTGCTTATGTTTTAACTTTAGACATTAAAATTGGAGGGAATGGTTGTCTGAACAATAGTGGATCTTCTAACCTGTAACTGTCATTTATTTAGGTCTTTAATTTTCTTTAGCAATGATTTGTATATTAACTTTTTAAAAATTCAGACCTAAGAAATTTATGATTTTTGGTGTTTTTCATGCAGTATTATTTTTGTAATTTTATCTTTTAACTTTGATGCTGGTCTTTAAATACAATTGATTTTGTTTATTGACCTTGTACTTTGAAGCTTTCTTAAATTAGTTTATTAATTATATTAGTTTTCCTTATGTATTCCCTGCAATTTCTGTAGAGCTAATTATATCATCTAAAAGCTAATTATATCATCTAAAGAGAGAGACAACTTATGCTTCTTTGCAATATTAATACCTTCTTCTCTTTTTCCCTTGCTCTCTTTCATTGAGTAGCATATACGGTTCAATGTTAAATAGAAGTAATAAGGACGGATATCTTTGTTTAGTTCATGTCACTAGGAAGGGAAGCATTTTTCACAGTTGAGTAGAAAAACTCCTAGCTGTAAGTATAGAAGTCTCTTTCAGGCTAAGATTCCTCTATCTTCCTATTTTTCATCGTGAAAGGAGGTACATCAGATGATTTCTCTGCATTCCATTTCTTCTTGTGTCAATTTCAGTACATTAAATTTTCATAGAACCTATGTATTTCATCTGTGTTATTGAATTAATTGGCATAAAGTTACTTGTAATATTTGATTCTTATGACTTTCATCTTGAGAAGTCATTATATCTCCACTTTCAGTTAATCAACTGAATTTTCCCAAAGAAATTTTCCAATTATTTTCTTTAGATTGCTGAGATTTCATCTCTCTCTTTATCTCTGCTATGATAAATTTATGAAGATGCTTTTCTAGCAGAAAAGAACTGTACCAAGCCATAAAATCACCTTTAATATTTAAAATATAAATATTTCTGTGCAAAGAATGGGTGTATTATTAATGAATGTTCTATATACACCTCAACTTGATTACATATTCAGATGCTTTCTGCCAGCATTTCGAATCCCAACTTTGGTGAAACAATTTAAACACCATCTAAAGGTGATTGAAAATAGGTCTTAGCTAAATTCGTTTTTCTGAAGAGGACACTTTGTAAGAGCAGGTGTTCTCTCCTGTGACACTGGTGAGTAATCCCACCTGTCATCCTGCGCAGTATAAATCATCATACTACAAATCTATTAACTTATGATTCATATCTGGCCAGCCTTGTAAAAACAGATGAAACAGTACTTTAGATGGGATGATTTAATGCACTCTGTCTCAGAGTGCAGCCTGGTTCCCTGTGAGCACATGGTATTTTTGGGGAGGAAATTGGGCTCTAAATTGACAAGGAGCATTAACTCTTTCGGACAACGGAATGACAGCTACATCTTCTAAATAGCTTCCTAGAGAGTTGAGGGAGTATAGGCCTTTCTCAAGTGCTTACCTTACTGGCTGGAAGTGATTTATACAGGGGGAGACTGGGTCTGTTTTTTACTTGGGTTCCTGTCATTCATTCGAAGAAAACTTGTAGCTTTCCCTTGTACCCTTCTTCTCTGAAAGCTGTAATAGATCTGTGTCAATTAATCAGATTTTGTTGGAAGTGCAACAATATTTTCTGTGGTTTCACAGCAATCTGTGGAAATTATTGGAGTGCTTGTCTACCTTTCCATAAAAAGCATTCCACCAACATGGACCTTCACATATCAGGACACCAACTGTAGCCCTACATGTTGTTTGTCTCTTTGTAGGAATGCTGGAGTTTACTTAGTCCATCTTTGAACAGTTGTGTTTTTGAAGAATATTAATTTCCAATGTGAGTTTATTTAATTCATTTTAAACTGTCATTAAAATTAAAGAGCTATAACTTCTTGAGATTATCTATTTATATGATTATTCATTTAACAAATTATCCCCTTTAGACTCAAGGGGCATTTGGGCTGCCATGTACAGGGCTGCAGGTCAGATATGGTTGACCCCTGCTGGAGTGCTGAGTTCATGCCTAGACTTTTTCTGTCCCCACAACCCTCCTGTAGTCATTTTGTTTTTCCTTTCAGATGCAGGGTAAGTCAGTTTAAGCAAGTGCAGAAGGTTCAAAGGCAGAGAGCAGAATAGTTTTAGCAAGATTTTAGAAAGATTTAATTTTGAATCCTCATTTCTCAACCTACTGGAGGTTTGACCAGAGCCGGGACTATATCCTGCAGGCAGTGATGGAATGGATGTGGAGAGAACATCCATCTCTCAGATAAGATATCTGAGTGATGGAAGGAAAGTCAGGATTCCATGTATTTTGGGAATTGATTGAGTGTATTCAGTTGTTAGGTGAACCTGGTAGGAGGCGTGGAGAGTGAGTCTCAGCTTCTGCCATTGTCAAACCTGCAGTCCACAGACAATGGAAAGGTAAAGAGACACCTGGGATCCAAGTGAGAAAGAAACCAACATTGAACAGAGTTATAAACAGTGGGTTGTGAGGTCCAGAAAGGCAAAGGAGAGGATGAAGCGAAGATGCTTTGGGGAGAGATTATCAGGTGAGAAAAGAGGAGAAGGGCATTGCATACCCAGGGAAGGAAGCGCTTCCTCTTAATTTCTCTTTTATGCTTCTGCAACAGTTATGGGCCAGGCCCTGAGGATATGCAGTGAACTAAACATTTAGCCCTCCTTGATGGGGTTTAGAGGGGCAGCTCTCTGTTCAGCAGGACTGAAGACCTGGGAGGCTATATCAAAGAGCTCAGAATGACTCACAGCTGCAAGGACAGCTAGAAGCTCTTTCATTAGACAAGAGCGGGTGGACTCAGAGCTTCCAGAAGCATTGCTATGTCACTATAAAGACAGCAATGTATGTAATTAATTGTTACCAGAGGAAAATGAGTACAATGTCCAGTTTACATATAAAGAACATTAACCCAGGAGCCAGACTGTCTAGGCTATGTCTCATTCCTGGTCCTGACTAGATGTGGACCCTTAGAGAAATTGTTTAACCTCTTTCTGCCTCATCTTACTTATCAGGAAAATGGGGATAATAATAGTAATCCCTGGGTAGAGTTATTGTGCATGGTAAATGAGTTAATACATATAGCCTCTTAGAAAAATTCCTGATATGTATTGGTTCTATGTAAATACCAGATATAATTATTGAATCTTCTTCTAATGAACTCAATGGTGAACTTTCTGAAAGAGGAGTCAGTTGGTCCCATTGTTGCTAGGAACAAGAGGTGCAATAGTTTGTGGTGTAGAAGTGAACAGCTTTTCAGAAATATAAATAGAGTCACATATGATCAAATACTATGAAAAATGTAAAACAATATCAAAGTACTTCAGAAAGTCCGTTTAGGAAGATAATTAAAGAATAATTTTATTTTAGTGCAAAAACCTTGAAATATGTGTATAGTTACTCCATAATGTGCATTTTCCATGAATTTTTTGAAGAATCCTCATAACAATTTAGAGCCCACCTGGTTATTGTTACATTTTATTTTCCTTTCCAAGCTTAGGAAGGAAGATGAGTGAAAACACACCCATCCCCTGCCCACACACACACACACACACACACATGTATATGTGGCTTTAAAGGAGAAAATGTGTTTAGTTATTGGAAACTTTTGTTCTAGTTTTAGAAACATCTTACAAATTTAAATCTCGGTCTTGGATACTGTTAGAGTAGAGAGCAATGCCCCAGAGACTCCTCTTCTGCTTTTATTGGCCAAGCTAATGGTCCATTAACACAGCTCCTTGCTGCTGAGGCAGTGGGTAATTATTTGCATGCCTTCCAGGGTAAGGACACTGGGAGAGTTTCCTGCTGTGGGAGGCACAGGTATTTTTCCTTGGGGAAGAGTGAGAACAATCCTGCTGTTTGCACATCAAGGTGGAAATAAGAAAGCATGGTATCCAAGTTAAGGGGCACACACACAAAAATCATCAAGATAACAGTGTTTGAGGAAAAAAATCTCTGTGCCTAATCAAATTTAATTATTCCAATTTCAATAATGGTCTGTCCTCATTAGCTAGTCACTGAACTGTGTTCATTTTAAGGTTCATCAGTATATGAAGAGCATCTGTTTACTTTTAACTTGCTTGCATGTTTGCATTATTGTCAGAGTGGTATAAAACCAAAAAAGTTCATGGAGTTCATTATAGAGTATGTACGATTTATCATTCTTTTAAAATAAGCTTCCAGAATTGTTAATTATCTCTTGTATCTATGGTAAAAAATAATTTCTGGGATAACAATAAACAATGAAGCTTCTCAGTGAAATGTAATCAATTTTTATTTATTTCTAAGCTTCCTGACATAATTTCAAAATCACCAGACCTTTGAATTTTAAACCATTTTAAATTTGGTGTTACCCAAACAAGTGCAAAGTATCCATGTTCTTTGCCCCTGGAAAGTGTGTCCTTTCACCTTCTCCGCCAAGGATCAGCTAAACTGAATATGGCAGAGCCAGGAAGTCAGTGTCCTATGTCCCATGCTGTACCTTTGGCCACCATATTGTTCCTAAACTATCGTTTGGATAAGTCTGAATCAATTCATTAGTAGGTCTAACTGAAGCTAAATATAATGAATTGTACAATATTGAGCTGTTTAAGATTTGTTTGTTTATTTGAAAGGCAGAATTTCAGAGAGCCATAGGCAGAGAGAGAGAAAGAGAAAGAGGGAGGGAGGGAAGGAGGGAGGGAGGGAGAGAGAGAGAGAGAGAGAGAGAGATCAATCTTCCCTCCACTGGTTCACTCCCCAAATGGCCCCAATGGTTGGAGCAGGGCTGATCCGAACCTGGAGCCAGGAGCTTCCTCCAGGTCTCCCATAGGGGTGCCGGGGCCCAAACACTTTGGCCATCTTCCACTGCTTTTTCCCAGGCCACAGTAGAGAGCAGGATGGAAGTAGAGCAGCTAGGACTCAAATCTGCGCCCATATGGGATGCCGGCACTGTAGGCCGCAGCTTTTACCCGCTATGCCACAGTTCTGGCCCCTGAGCTGTTTAAACTTACATCCATTAAAATGACATAGTGAAACTGGCACATCAGAAAGATTATTGGAAAAAGGGTGATGGCCATCAGCAAAAGTTAATAAAAACGCATGTAGACAAGGTAGCGGCTCTTCAGTATGGAAACCAGCTGGAGGTAGTCTCCTGTATTACTTAACCATTTTGCTGTAATGAAAATAAATTTTAGTAAGCATCAAAACTAAACAAGAATGGGAGACAATGGCATTTAACATATAACATTGTTTATTGTGATACCGAGTTTAGCGTTGTTTAAAATTCAAATTTATGGCAGTTTGGAATTAATGTGGTTAAAATAATGTCATGAAGCTAGGGAAAAGCAATTTCAAAAGTATGGTTGAGGGGCCGTTGCCGTGACTCACTTGGTTAATTCTCCACAGGCGCTGGGTTCTAGACCTGGTTGCTCCTCTTCCAGTCTAGCTCTCTGCTGTGGTCTGGGAGAGCAGTGGAGGATGGCCCAAGTGCTTGGGCCTCTGCACCCGCATGGGAGACCAGTAGGAAGCTCCTGGCTCCTGGCTTTGGATCGGCGCAGCTCCAGTTGTGGCGGCCGTTTAGGGAGTGAACCAATGGAAGGAAGACCTTTCTCTCTATCTCTCTCTCTCTCTCACTGCCTACAACTCTACCTGTCAAATAAATAAATAATATAATAATAATAAAAGTATGGTTGAAATTTAATATTGATTCTTTGTAATAAGAAAATAATGCTGAGCAGTTTATTTTTAGACTCAAAATTGTAAAAGAACCATTTTTTCAATAGTTGAATCTTTACTTTAAAATGAATAGAAATAGCTTTCTCATAGAATTATACCAAACTTGATTTGCTATTTGGTTCGATATTTAAAAGAAAGTAAATGACTTTGGAGTATGAATATTGCTAACGTATGTTGGTATTTGATCTTTAACTTATGTAGGATATAATATTATCCATGAATATGCAGTCATATGCCTATTTAAACATCATATGTAAATTATGTTATTTATGCACACTTGTGTGTGTGTGTGTGTGTATGTGTGTGTTAGAGAACAAGGTGGGGGAGAGTGAAACTCAATAAATGAGGGAGCAAGGGAAATTATGGGTAGTGATAGGTTTGTCATTGGAGGATGCATATGTTCAGACTTAAGGTAAGTAAAGAATTTTCTCAGATTCCTGCAGTGGACACTGCTTGCTTAAGGTCCTTTTGGTAAAACTCATGTGAAGGTGCTTAGTAATTCTTCTATTGAGCCTTATGTTGCAGCAGCCAAAATCCTTCTCAAAGCATGAGGTTGTGCAGGTTGTTTGGAGTTTCATGGTTTCCTGGAAAACCTCAATAATGAAGAGTTCTAGTTCTGTTTCTGTCTCAGTTCTGCAAAAGTGGGAACATGACTAATTAGTCCTCTGAAGCTGTTGGTGCCTTCAAAGGATTTTTGATCATTTGTGCAGTAAATCCTCTTAAACATTAATATGTAGGATACCAAATCATTGTCCCTGTTCAGTAGTTGTGTGCCAGTAGAGTTTGTGAGTTTCAAAGATACTCCTCTAGTGTACAAATTCTAAATCTTGACAAAAGTGTTTCATAGATTACCCACAGATGATACGGTGGCAGTGGTATCTGAGAGTATATAATATTACCAGTAACAGATAACAGTTATAGTCTCCTAATGATTATTCTTTATGTTGTCTTAAATGACTTTTTTACTGATATTCTTATGTAACTTGTTTGTTTTTTACATTTTTCTACAAAAACAAGAGCTAATTCACTTTGGCTGTAGTCACATGTGTTAAGAGCAGAATAAATCCAGATGGAGGAGTTCTTGCCATGGACTGTCAGAGTGTGTTTAATTCCATGCGTGCATGAAAGATAATAATGTGATTCCCAGGTACTAAATATTCCTCAGCCATTCACACTCAGTACTGCTATCTGGAGTGAGACTAGATTAAACCTGCAGAATGGTGAATAACTGCAAGTAATGAAGTTAAGGCAATTCATTAATCTTTATCTGCTTGTCTATTTTTTTTTTTATAGCCTGGATGAAGTGGAAAAATTCATTTGTGGGAGGCCGATCAGATTGCAGTCTTAACTAAGAAGAGAAACATGGGGCTGAAAATGTTTATTTTTTTAATTATACACAGCACCTTTTTCTTACATGCCTCTGTTTTTCTTTTAGTGGCAAAGCATTTCTATAACACTGGTTGAGAAAGTTCAGATGATTGCTGTAATCCTAGGATCCCTGTTCTTAATAGCGAGTGTGACTTGGCTCCTCTGGTCAGCCTTCAGCCCCTATGCAGTGTGGCAGAGGAAGGACCTCCTTTTTCAAATCTGCTATGGAATGTATGGTTTTATGGATCTAGTGTGCATAGGTAAGACCGCCATGTTAAACATTCACCAACTGACAGTAATCCATTTCTTTCAGCAATTCTGTTTTCACCTGTGGGATCTAATGTAGAATATCACGATGGATCACAAGTTACCTTGGTTCTTCAGTTAATGAATTCTCTGGGGGTGGAGGTGGTGGTGGGGAGGTGGTCACAATTTTGGTTGCTTTTCTGAAAAAAGCATAGAATCAATATTCCCTGTAGCTAGGGGGGAAAAACAGGTTAAAGCCCATTTAAAGTGACATATTTTGCAATTTAAAGGAAGGAGAAGGGCTTAGAAGAAATAATGTGTGGTGAGAGAGATAAGGGCGGGTACTTATTTCTGAGGAATAGGAGCAAAGCAGCTCTCCCTTCCAAGTCTGGGGACGTGCAGACTGGGGGCAGTGGCATCTGTGCACGTGGGAGAGGACAGCCTCCTATAGGGCTTATGTTCCTCACAGCAGTGGTGAATCAGATCCCTGGGGAAAGAGCTCCTTGGAAGACTGGGGACATGGGGACAGTTTTCCTTGCTGCCCTGTGTCTCTTCATTATGCTTAATAGATTAATTGGCTCAGATGAGAAAAATTACTGGACATTTTAGCTAAAATAGATTCTACTGTGAAGTTACCTCCGTGTTTCACTTGACCCACTCGAGAATGGAAGCTGATTCATGTGGCATTTACTGTGGCATGTGTGTGGGGCCACAGGCACCATGGTGGTGGCGAGTTTGCAGTAGGGCAGGGGTCAGGATGGGTGGTATTGGGAAAATGACCCTGGTCTGGTATTGTTTACAGACTAATAGGATGTCAAAAGGGCCGAAGGAGATAGCACTGATTCATTCAAAGTTCTCTAAATGTTGTCCCCTGGACCACCAGTGGCAGCAGCAGCATCTTCATCACTCTCCTAGAGATGCATGTTCTTAGGCATCCAAACCTACTGAGTCAGCAGTTTCAGGGGTCCATACCCTCCATGATTTCAAGGGATGGCTGCATAGCTTGAGATTAAACGATGAGGTTTCTAATTCTGGCCTCTGCAAAGGCTGGTCCTAGATCTACATCTCTACACACTCCTGTTTCCTCACCTCATGCATGGGAAGAAAGTTCCATACCACACAGGCATGATGAGAGGAAATGATGAAAGGAAATGATGGGTATAAAATAACTGTTCTTAATGAGCAATTGTAGATTAAGTATATTTGACTACATCAAAAACACTGAAAGAATTTTGAAATCATTTAACGTCTGTAGCTATGGAAGAATCTTAGCTAGCAATTTCATATTCTAAATCATTTTTTGAAAAAAGAAATCTATAAGTGTTTATAATATGATCAGACTGAATTTTCTTTCCCTTTTTCCTTTCTTCCCATGTCAGAAGTAGACTAATAGGAAAGAAAATAATCAAATATCAGACCTGAAAGAAAGAGACTAGGGCAGAAAATATCGCACATAATTTGTAAACTGAACAGATGTCTGAATAATTGGACTAATCATGTATATGAAAAATTTGCATTAAATATGATAATGCATATGTCAGCATTTGGGAATTCTAAATCTCTATTCCAATGTAATCCCTAGAGCATTTCTCTAAATCAAGAAGAATCACAACAAATCTCTCAAAAAGCTCAAAAATAGTGTCTTTCAACATAAATACTATAAAATGTGGCATTACAGTGATATTAAAAAGGGAGATATACAATTAAAGAACCTTTAGGTTTAATCCAATGTAGAGAGAAAAATGTCCAGTTGGCATTCTTGGTGTTAGTCCAACAAAAAAAAGTATCCAAATCATTTTCTTGAATTGCATAACTTGCACCTAGTGTTAACATTAACTTTTGATTGCTAGTATCAGCATTTTAATCAAAATTATTAAAATTCTGGTTTGAACAACACAGATCTATAAACATCTTTCTGTACTATATGACATATTTGTGTTTCTGTTTCGAAAATTGAGCATGTGCCCATTTTATAGTCAGTCTTCTCCTATATCAAAGTAGTTTTGCTATTTTTTGTGAGACACTTTAGAGAGTGAAATTCTAATCTGATTTTTAAATCTTGATAGTGCTTCTCATTGCCCTTTGGGTCAACAAATCTAAACCTTGTCATTCACTGATCTGCTTTGTGTATTTTGAAAAATATTAAATATTTTACTTGGCAGTTTCATTAATTAGTCTATTTTTGGTCTGGAGAAAATCTTATTTTCCCCAAAGAATTAGGAGACTATTACAGTCAAGAAAGCAAGACACCTTAATTGTACTGAGCTATCAACAGTCAACTGGAATAGTTAGTAGTAGCTTTTGCCAACATAGCAAACTAGTTGAAATGTCTGCTAATTCAATGTAGACGGTAACAAAGATTACATGGATTATACATTGAATATTACTGACTGGAAGACTTGGAGTCAGAGTTAACAATGCAGAGCAGGTTTACAATTTGAGCCCAGAACACATGTATCAGTTAATAAATACTTACTGGGGACTTTCTATGTTTCAGAGACAGT
Source organism: Oryctolagus cuniculus (assembly GCF_964237555.1). NCBI lineage: Eukaryota > Metazoa > Chordata > Mammalia > Lagomorpha > Leporidae > Oryctolagus > Oryctolagus cuniculus. The sequence continues at coordinate 45,185,918 of NC_091445.1, read as the reverse complement.
CAGTGCTGGGTGCTAGGAATACAAACAAGGGTTACTTTCCTGCTCCCAAGGAGCTCAGAGTATTGGGGATGTGAAAGTTGCCAGCATCAAAATGGAGTCACTTTTGACAAGCTGTTACAAAAGCAGAAAATGGAATAAATAAAGCCAGGAGGTTATGAAGGAGAGGATCTCATACTTTTGTCTGGTAACAAGAAGCATCATAAAGATGCTACAATAATCACAGCCTTGCACAAAGACCAACAGAACTAAAAGAAAATTCTTCTACAAGAATGTCTGGCCAACAACTGTATAATCTTGGGCTGACCCCACCCTTATGACAGATGCTTGAACACTTTTCCTCCTCATTGGCCTTGAAAACCCCTCCTTGCCTCAGTCCCCTTTGACTATGCACATAGGATATTATTATCCCCATATTTCCATGGTAAAATCTTTTCTGAAAAATTAATATTGATAGAATCTCTGTTGCTTAGTTTGACAAGGAGGGCAGACACATATTTGTAATTAGCAGAATATGGTGGGATGTGCACACTTGTGGAAGTGGTAGTTGAATGACACAGGGAGACATTAATGCCAGGGTATTGTACGTAGGTAGCTGGAGGTTTCAGGCAGTTTATATGGAGAAGTGAACAGATGAATAGAAACTCAGCAAATGGGGGGGATGGTGCCCGTCTTACCATTGGAGGATATGAGATTGACTTCCCATTCTGAGGTCTTTAAAATAGTTGGAGACATTCCTGTCCGCCCAGGCTTTTCAAACTTGATTATACCTAAATGAGACAGATCAGACTGACAGTTTCATAAATGGTCTTTTAAAAAATAATTCCAAAATTCAGAGAAGATTATTCCAGAATCCAAAAATGTTATAATCTATCTAATGTATATAACATATAGGAAAAGATTGGAATACTAAATAGAAGTTTAAATTATAGAACATCTTTATTTGAGACAATTTATTTACTTTGTGATACAGTGAATGTGTTGCTTTCATTAATTATTAGTTAATACATGTTTCCCCCAATATTTGATACTTTCTTGCTATTGACGTTTTGAGCACTCCTAAGGAGTTAGATCCTTTTAGGGTTGTGATATCTGGATGAAGGCTGTTTAATGGAACTTTTTGCAGGAAGCACTTGAAATGTGGTTAGTGATAATGAGAAGCTGAATTTTTAATTTATTTTTATTTAGATTAATGTAAATTTGATTTAAATAGCCACATGTGGCTAATTGTTTCTATGTTGCACAGCACAAATTCTACATGATGGAATGGCAAATGTATAAAGATTTGAGTAGCAACTTTCACCTTATCTGTTATAAATTAAGAGGGGGTGGTAAAGTGAGATGAGAGCCGTAAGGGGAGGTGAGTTGGCAAGGTAACTCTTTTCTGTTACTGAACTGTTTCGGGAGACTTCTGTGGGTTAAGTGTCAATTTAACTTTCAGTCCTCATTTGTTATACAGTTCACATCTGTTTTAAGAAAACCAAAGTATGAAGAAATATGACCTTGCATTATATTAGGGAATGTGTTTTAAATATTTAAGTAGATGACATTCAGACTATGAATGTATACCAGAAAGACTGATATAAAGGATTTACATCACCACAGAGATATTGTAGCCAGTGGCAGTGATGCGGAGAAGAGTAATAACCAAAGCAGGCTTCCTCCGAGGAAGCATGGCACAGTCACAAAGGAAGATCAGCAAAGCCCAAGTGAAGGTCCAGTGCAGTGGAAGGAGCCGGTTGGAGGATTTGGTCACTCACTCCATGTTTCTGGCATTGAGAAAAACAGGCAGACCAGCAGTCGCGTTGGTCATGTGGTTCAACAGAAGCTTGTACTGCAGGAGGAGTATGTTTGTTAATGATTACAATTTTGAGAGACTGGCAGATGATCCAGTGAGCACACAGAACCATTTAATTAACTCACATTAAAAAGTGAGGGCAGTCACTATGTCACGTTAGTGTCTGCTAGAAAACGATGAGGGACGTTGAGCTTTGTGTTGTAAAAACAATGAGCTAAAATCCTATTATGTTAGTGGGGTTCCTAAAATAGAGATGGCAGTGTGTGTACCTAATAGAATAAATACTGTAAGTTTGTGACAAATGCATGTCTGCAAGAGGTTTAGATCTTCCCTGAGATACAATGAGAAGGAATTGGTTACGGTTACAAAGTTTAAAAATATGAAATTCTTTCATTCTTTGAAAAAATTTAATTGTCCCCACAAACATGCAAATATGTGTGTATATATATATATATATATATGTTTAGATTTTGTGTTTTGATTATGAAGCCTGTAAAGCTACAAAAGATCTTCCTCCCTCACACTGCCCTTTCTGTGGTGCCCCTGTCATTGTAGAAATGTCCCCTCTTAAGATTTTGGTGTTCCTTTATGCCTTCCCGACCTTTTCTGTTATATTTACACACTGGCAGGAACACAGATAATTACTTGCTTTGCCTGTAAGTGGGATATACTGTAAGTGGGAACAAAAAATACAAGTTGCATTTTTTGTTCAACAATATGATCTGTTAGATGTACAATGATTTAGTTAACCTTTCTTCTACTTATGGATATTTAAGTTGTCAATCAACTCTTCCCACTAGAGACTGCTACAAAGGAGATCTTTTTATTCTGTGTATGTGTAGGCAAGATTCTGAGATGTGGAATGTCTGGGTTGAATACTAAGCACATGGGAGGTTTTAATCAGTTTTTGCAGATTGACCTATGAAATGATTTTGTTAATTTATTCTCTCCCCCAATATAAAAGAGTTTCTACTTTGCGGACCAAGATATCTTCCTGGGTTGACACTGTAATAGGTGGTTTGAACTGTATTTAACACTGTACTAGTGTTTTCCTAAAGTCAGTTCTATAATTATTTAACTTTGGGAGGTAGTTTAGCTAAGAAAAATAAGAGTGGCCACACCAGGCCATGCCAACGTGCAGTTCATACTGACGGTATCTTTTGGATGCTAGCGATTTGCTGAGCAGGGCATAGCCAGGAAAACTTCTGCTTTTTTTTCTGAGGGTAAAATCCAGCAGGAGTGATCGAGGCCAGGCATGGCAGCCTCTCACAGACTGCATTCTTCAGACTTGGGTCTTCTATCTCATACCGTTAACACAGGAATTTCATTCTCATTCTTTTTCTTCTTAGTGTAACAGTGCTCCCTGAAATTGCCTTAAGAAAAACTAGTGTCATGTGGCTCTATGGCTAAGTACTGACCCACGTCACTACCCTTCCTCCAGCATAACTTCATTTCTCAGTTTAAAGCATGAGGATGCAGAATGAGATACAGACACGCGTATATGCATGTGCACACACATAACACACACACACTCATTCTCCCAAGGATCTTTTGAAATGGTTGAAATAAAGTCTGATGTGATTGTTTATGCTGCCTTGCTTTTGAAAGCCATAGAAATTAAGGAATTTTTAAAAAATAACCTGTGATATATCAGAATGAGGATCAGATAAAAATATTTTCTTCTTACTGTACCAATTATGGTTGATACTGGAAAAAACGGTCCTTCAGTAGAGATTTCGTACTCTCCAGCATAAATTTTTTGTTCTGTATTTTGAACTGGAGCAGTTTTTATGAAAGTTCTTACAGCTATTATAACCCTTTGAAATTCTGATTTTCATAGTTGGTAATACATATCACTAAAGCTACATAACACACACAAGAAAACCATTTAGAATTACCAGTTGGTAATATATTCACGTTTCATTATAGAGCAAGAAAATGGATCAGTAGAACACATTCCAACAGTCTCTGATGGATTACATTAGACATATATTTACATTTTAAAAAATTAGGTTAATACATCTTTCTTGCTTTTGTTATTGGATCTCTTTGCTATTTTTTTCTCAGGTAAAACAGCTAAAAGTAACACATGATTTATCATTTTATTGACGTGAAGCTTAAATTGAACATTTTTCTAAGTCTGTGATATTATATGAGTAAAGATGAGGAATTTTAACAAAGACTTTCAGAAAAGTCCAGCTCAGTTCCCACAAACTGGCTTCCTATCTGGGAGTTAACCAGCCAGACTTGTTTCCTTCTAAAATGGTGCTTTTAGGTCATCTTCCTGCTTTCCATAAATGTAAACTAATTAGCATAAGCAGAACATAATTAGGAATTAAATCTAAAATGCTTAGGAAGAAATTATAATGCATTTTAAGCAAAATATAAATTCCATTTTTAGGCTCTTTGTGAAGTCTTCCACACTATCTGGCACCTCTCAGCATGAGTGAGAAGTGACTATTTCTTAAAGTATTTTACGTGAAAAAGATATTTACTGAGAAGGAAGAGTTGTGCAGAAACTGCCCTTAGAAGTTGAAACATGCCGTAATGTACAGCAGAAAACCATTGAGTTTGCTTGAGAGCATGGGAGAGCCTCAAGTTCATTGCCACACAGGATCCACCACCATAAATCAGTGTGCTTCAAAGAACAGTTGTCAGTGTTCCTAGGATGTGTGGGCTTGGGTATTATCTGAATGTGTAAATATAAAACCTATCAAATAGTGAAGAATATAAAGTTTCCAAGACAGTCAGCATCTTTACCCTATTGTTTAGGGCTGGAAGATGCTGCCCTGCACAGAGAGAGGGTTGGGGATGTCTGAATAGAGTGTGCTCTTTCCTAGGCAAGAGAGCCTAGGACCACCAGAATCCACCTCCACACTGAAGATCCCTTCTCTGTGGGCAGTGGAGAGCATAGCTGCTAGTCACCCCTCTCAGGCATCTTCTCAGGGCAGCCATTCAAGTGTCAACAGTTTGCACCAGGAAGACTTCATATCTATAAAAAGGGGATTTTTGGTTTTCATCACAAAACACTGGGAGCCCAGATCCAATCTACTGCGTTATTCAATGCCCTCCAAGCCCCTTCACTACCACCAACCACTGTGATATCTGGAATCTGAGCAGCTGGGCTCACTCAGGACAGTGGAGCTTAGAACATCTGAGTACAGTGCTGAGCCATGGGGCAGGGGTTCACACTCTGGATTCCAGCAGTAGGTGGGTTGTAGGAGGTGTTGCTGATGTTATTTATCTCTCTATGACGTGGCTAAATCTGCATGAATCAGAAAGCGTGTGAGGAAAAGCTCAGCTCCAATGTTGTTTGGTTTAATGGCCAGGAAAGTTGATCAGACCAGGATTTCCTTTATGAGCCTTCACATTACTAGAATTTTCCCTCCAGAAATGAGAAATGTTAACAGCTCACTCTGCTGCTCCAGGAAATGCTCCCATCTCCTCATCTATAATTTGATCAGAGACCTAAATCCCTCGGTGCCACAGTGTAGCGACTCAGAAAACCTTTGTGCTGCTGTTTGTGCAGGGAGGACACAGATGTTCTTCTCTCACCTGGGGTCCCTATGGATTTCCCTTCCAGTTGCATTCCAGGTGGAGGACAGGGCTGTGAGGTTGGCCAGGCTGGCAGGATCTGTGCCTTGTGCTGCCACGACGTAGATTTGCACGCTCTGCTAGCTCATTTGGAACATTTTTCTTCAATAGAGTGGAATTCCTTTCCAAGCACAGACCATTATTCTCGATTTCAGACTATCCTAGCATGCTTCCTGCTCTGGGAACTGCCACAGCTTCATTTAGAATGAGTCTGATGTCATCAGTCAGCCTGAAACACAAACCGGTGTCCATGCTGCACACCAGTCCCAGCCCCACATCATCTGCACTTGAGGCACATCTGGATAGGACCCTCAGAGGCAGAGGCAGAGGGGCCCTTTGTAATTTGAAATTTTCAGAGGAAAAACCAATCCTTCGAGAAGTTTTGAAAAGTAGGCCATTATCTTTTTTCCTCTGGAGGTACAAATTATAGGCTTTCCTATGCCTTAATCATACTGATGTTTACCAATTTCCCTAAAGATTATGATCATAGTTGGTTATTAGTGATAATCCTGCCTTTAAAACCCCAGGAAGTGAAATAGAAGAGAACTTGTTTTTGCTGTTGGGCCTTCAGTGTCATGCAGGGAACAGTCTCTGGAAGCTAATTAACTCTTCAGCTCTCTTCCCAGGAGATAGAGACCCAACCCAATGCCTACCTCTTATTTGACCTTGTAAAGTTCAAACTTTTTTTTCTTGAGAAACATTAAGATAATTAGCACAGCAGCAGACCAAATGTGTTGTTACTGTTGACTCCATTTCCTCCATAGGAAATATTTCACTTCACTGTCGGTCTCAACTGAGGGCACTCTACACGTGTAGGCATTAGCTGTCCACCAAGCCAGCATCCAATGCACATTCTCCTGGAGTGCAGGACAGAGAGAGGTTCAAACAGAACAAGGGTTGGCAAACTGCAGCGCCAGGGCCAAATCCATCTCAAGACCTGTTTTTGTACAGTCCATGTTCTCAGAATGTTTTTTTTATATTTTTTTCATGGTTGAAAACCAGAAGAATATTGTTTCAAGACATGTGAAAATGATATTAAATGCACATAAATATAGATCCATTGGGACATGGCCATACCCTTCTACTTACAGGCCATCTATGAGAAATGGCAAGAGAGACAGGAAGGTTTGCCCAGCTTAAAATATTCAGTGTCTGGCTCTTTTCCAAAAAGGTTTGCCAGATCCCCATCTGCGAGGGGAGATGAGGCAACTAAAATACAACTTGAAAACTCCCAGAAGAGACTATGTGTGAGAATGTTAACCATTCTTAGGGCCAGTAAAATCCATGGGGGAGGAAGCAAATTTTGGGCTAAATTTTAGGGAAGAGCAGAGTGCTTAAGAATCCTGAGAGAAGCACCTCTCTGCACCTGCCAACACATAAAACCGTGTCATGTTTTAAAGCAATCCTGTGAAATCCAGTGTGGCAAGAGCCAAAGATGCTTGTTGGGGAGAATCCATGAGAAAATAAACAGTCTGATCGTTCAGAGGATTCCACGGGTGTTGCTGGAGAGTGAGACCAAACTGAAGGTTTTGGAGTCCCTACAGGACCATACACTGGGTGGGAGTGACCTACCTGATACTGCAGAAAGGTGGTTGATGGCTAGAAGGCTGGAGGGGCCTCAGGCAGGGGGGCCGTGCTGGAGAAGGTGTGAAGGATATTATGGCGCCCAGACCAATGAATAGACCTGCATTAATTGAGACTGGCAAGGAACTGCCAGAATTTAAGATTAATCACAAGTTATGATCAACTTGGTGGAGGTGGGGATGGAGGTATAAGGGAGCCTGGGACCATCGAGTGTGAATCACAGAAGCTGATTGATAGAAAGGGCCAGTAGTTACTGAAGTGCAGGATATCAAATGAAGGGGGAAGGAGAAAAAACATCAGATTTTTTTTGACATTTTGTTTTTGCAGAATTTCTGGGGAAATGCAAATAACCATAACAAGTAAGCAGCTGGATTTAACAGGCAGGAACTCAGGACAGAGGTCAGAGCTGGAGATTTGTATGTGGTGGTTGAAACCAATGTTTTTAGGGGAAATGATTTCAGTGCAATGAGTGGCAGTTTGAGCAACATGATGAGCTACAGGGGATGGGCAGAGGGGCATAGCCAGGGAAGAGAACAGTGGAGTCAGTCAAAGCAAAGGGGAAGGCAACTATGGAAGGAAGAGCAAGTGGCCAGATGTTCCTGACGCCATGTTGGGGAGGGTGAGATACATAAAGCCAATGTTCATTCACTGGTTTTAGCACTGTGGGGAGAAGGTGGAGAGAGGGAAGACTTCAGTAGGTTGAGGATGGCTGGGATGGGCAGGAGGTTCAAAATGTTAAGTGCACAAATCTTGGCTGGCAAGGGACACAGTTAAATGAAAGCAGTGTCTGAAGGGAGGAGGGGAATTGTTGATTGGCTTCAGTGGTAGAGTTAGGACTGATGGCAGGTTGAGAAGACCCAGAAGAAATCAGAATGACAGAAGACCCAGGGGTGGGTAGCTTGCAGTCTCCAGCACCTGACGGAATGCCTTGCCCAGTTCATGAGGGGGCACATGTCCTGAGGAGAGGATGGGCACAGCTTTTTCGGAGTGGAGGGGTGCTGCTGGTCTGCCCTCCGTTTCTCAGTCAAGGAGGTGGCAGGACCATTGCTTAGAGAAGGCGTGCTGATACGCTGTGTGGCACAGAGTCTGACGAGGGCCATCAAAGTGGTGAGCAGCTTCTGGGGGCACCAGGGAGCACAGGCTGAGCCAAGGACAAGAAGGATGCCCGGTGGATCTGAGCTGGCTTCTGGGCAGTTTCTGAGCATGCAGCAGGAGGCCTCAGTTTACACAGACCTTGTGGCCTCGTGTTTCACCAGACAGGGAAATGGAGCACCAGTGGGCAAATGGGCAGGAGATTGGGCTGGAAGGGCAGGGCAGCCAAGGGTGACCAAAAGGTCTCAGGACGGACACCAGCACTTTCTGGGCTTCCTGGGAAGGGGTCCAAGCCACAAGGAAGCTGGCACATTGGAAAAGGACTGCATAGCCTGAGGCTCTCGAGCCTTTAAGAGGTGGAGCAAGGTGTGTTGAGTTTAAGGAAATGCAGTGTGGGAAACACTGGAGATTGTCGTCAGCAATGGGATGGAGAGGTCTCAGAGTTTGGTGGAAGTGTTTCTGAGAAGACAAGGCCCAGGCTAGGGTGCTAAATGAATAGCACAGGGCAAGGGATTGTGCATGTTAGGCTGTGGCCAAGTCATCCACGTGGAACCTGATGTGTGAATCTCGGGTACTGAACCCAGGAGCATGGCTGAGGAGGGGTTGAGGGTCAGGTGGCATGGCTCTTGCTTTACATCTTTATTCAACATGTGAGCACGCACACGTGTACCTTTCAGCTTTACTCTGGGATGGCCCTGGATTCCAGAAGACTGGCTGAGGGAATTCTAAATACAATTAGCAGAACTTGAGAGACATCCGAGTGTTTTTCAGGCATGCTCAGATGAAGTTGTGAGAGAAGCCAAAGCAACTTGAGAATGAGCAGCTTTCCTTGGAAGAGAGCGTGGGAAGTGAGTTGTGTGGTAATGGGGTCAACCTCTCATATGAAGAGTCTGTCCTCATATCCGGGGAAGTGTAGAAGAGGCAGCTTCTCTGACTTGAAACCTGGAGGTGCTTCTTGAGAACGGACACCTCCTCCTGCAGATCTCCCGGTTTTGTACCGTTTTGTAGTAAAGAACTTTCTCACTCAAGTGCTCATGAATACAGCCCTTGTAAATGATGCCGTGGCTGCCCAGAGAGAGGTATACAAACTCTTGGGTCACGAGGAACCATGCTGATGAGTATAACAATGCAATCGGAACAGGTTTTCAGCTGCTTCCATGTAGACACAAGGCTTTTAAAGGTGTGTTTCAAGTGATATGTAAGCTGTATTTACCAGGATGCCTTGCAACATTGTAAGCACTGCAAGTCAGTGTTAACAGTTGGTCGTCAGGACAGCTTTATAAGGTAGCGATACCATTATTCTTGTCTCAGAGATGAGGGGAGAACAAAGCACATAGGGAGCAATTTCCTCAGGATCAAACAGCCTGGATGTGAGAGCCTGGTCTTGCCAAGCTTGTGTACAATGAATAAAAATATTCATATGATTTAGTTAATTGAAGACTAAGCTTGAATAATTAACTTACAGAACATCATTGTCCAATCAAATGAAAGCACATAAATTGCTGTCTTAAAACCAACACATGATATAAGGAATAATTATCCCTTTTAATGGAGGAGCTGATTTGAGATCAGAAATGGGGAACAATTTTTCCCCCAAAGCTGAAAGTAATGTAGTTATATTGTGAAGTCTTTATTAATTTACTGTAAATCAGTAAAACCCCAAGCATGGAAACACAAATGAAGAGAATGGAAAACATGGGATATACCATACCAAAGCCAGTCTGTCTTTCCATTATTCCATGTGAAATAGTTTCTTAATTAGAAGTTTCTGAAGAATTACATCTCAATCTTGCATCTTCTCGCTATATTACAGGGTAGAATATTATGGAAACTAAGCTCTGGACTACTTTTATTTTCACGCTAAGGACGTTAAGATAAGAAATTTTAATTATGCTCATATGGTAGCTTCTGTTTAGATCTTGCACTGCCCAATTTGAGGTAAAAAAATAAAACCAACAAAAATGAAGTAGTGTATTACAAGTCACAGAGATAAACAGGATTTAATTAGACATTTCAACTTAGAGCTATCAGTATTATTCATCTCCCCAAAATAGATGTATATACATAACCATGGTACATGTATGGTTTATTCTGAAGATTATTAAAATCGTGCATTGTGAGTTGGCAGTAGACACTTTATCCATTGGGAAGAAACAGAAGAGTAGTTGTATGAGTATGTATTTTCACTTGCCACTAGGAAAAGTTCACTAATAGACTCTTTCTAAAAACTGGCTCTAGTCCATAAACTACATTGTAAGAAACAAATGGAAATCTACAAAAGCAATTCCCAATCCTGAAAGCTTTAATTAACACAAAAAGCTCATGTCGTCAGTGATAACCATTTTAAACCAAAAACTATTTCCAGGTTTTCCTGAGTTGTTTACTTTTATAAATTGTGAGAGTTGCATTAATACTGTCTCCAATGCAAATGCTGCGGTGTACCCTGTGAAATAAAGACCAGGGAATTCCCCCACAGCTCCAGCCTAGGCGTGGCTGACCCACATTCTATCTATTTTGTAGTCAATATTCTATCCCTCTGTTTACTGACCATTCTGGGGACTGAAGAGACATTAGTGATGACCAGCTTTGGCTAAGGAAGGCTCCTGAAGTCTGGATTATTTCAGGAAAGGGTTCACTAGAGCAGGCCTTGTGGATATGGCTTTGATTCCATGCTCAGATTGTAGCTTACTTTGGATCATGGAGCAGGTCACCCCATGTCTCTTCTCTGGGTCTCACAGTTCTCATCACCAACAATGAAACAGTTGGGTTATACCATACCCTGTGTGGTTTTAGTTTTGAAATCCAGTGACTACATGTCAACCAGCCTTTCTTGGTATTCTTATCCCTGCAATAAATGATACTACCCTTTGCTGCAAGGTGCTTGCTTCATCTATCTGTGGGTTGAAGGACAGAATTGAAATTTCATTCCATGGAATTAAACAGATTTGGGGCCATGCTCCCAGTTATAGGAGAACTCTCAAACATTTTTTATCTGTAAAAACAGTAGGCTTATTTCTTGGTTTATTAAGTACCATTGGGTAGAAACTTGCATGATGCAGCAATTCTCTCTAATAAATTTTGTTAATCTCTCCCCACCTTTTTTTTTAAGACATACTGTGTATTTTATATTCTGTAATAAAGTTTTTGAGGAATATTCTGTGAATTTGCCAATGGTAAGTGTTTGCTCTGGGTTTAGTAATGAAAGGTCAAGAAAGTCTCCTATCTATGAAGGAATAATAAAATCAATAAAATAAATGACCAGTGAATTCCTTCCTTGGGCTTTAGGCCTAGGCACAGTTGTTTTGTAAGTGCAGTGTATGTGTTGTTGGATGCAGGGGGACATTTGATAACTGGACCACCAAGACAGTTGGGGAGGCAGCTGTAGTTTATGGGGCTGAACCAAATCTTTATAACAGAGTTTAGTTCTTTTACCTCTGCCAGGTTTGTGTTTTTCAGGGAATAGGGAGGAAAAACTCACTATCATGAAATATGAGCCCTGATCCCTAAATCGTTTTCAGACTGCTTGTCTCTGTCTTTAGTATCTTAAAATATTGCTTTACTTATGTAAAAAGCAAAACTCAAGGTTTTTTTGCTATTTCAATAGTATTGTCATAACTAGATTTAGGTCAGTCCTCCCCATCCAATAGATCCCAGAGATGGCTGCTCTCCTCTTTTTCATGCTGAGCAAAGTTTGAGTTCTTGGCTTGCACCAAGTACTGAAGAAGGAATAGAGACCCAAAGGCTTGTAATGTGGATTTCACACACTGGATTAGGGATCACAGGCATGCAAACATTTTTTTTACAGTCTGGTAATAAGAAAAACAGTACAAGTGTTGCCTGTGTGGAGTGGTAGTCAGTAGAAGGAAGGAATGAATGATTTTAAGTTAATCAGCAAAGAAATTATGAAAGGATCTGGATCTTGAAGAATGCTGAGTAGTTCATTGCACAAATGCAAGACAGTAGGCATTCCAGAAAAGTTTGTTTTATGACTTTAGCTCAAATTGCTAAGAGGACAGAATTAGGGGCCAGTGGTGTGGTGCAATGGTGAAGCTGCTCCCTAAGACACTGGCATCCAATACTGGAGTACCAGTTCAAGTCCTGGCTGTTCTGCTTCTGATCCAACTTCCCAGTAATGTGCCAGGAAAACATGATAGCTCAAGTACTTGGACCCCTGCTGCCCACTTGGGACACCAGTGTGGAGTTCTAGGCTCCCAGCTTTCACGTGGGCCAGCGCTGGCCATATGGGGAATGAACCAGCATATGAAAGATCTCTTTTTTCTGTGTATCTCTCTCTCTCTCTCCCTTTCTCTCTCTCTCTCACACACACACACACACACACACACATATATATATATATATATACACACATATATATATACACACACACACACAATTAGCAGAATTTAATGTATGGGAGACAGAGGAGTTGTGGTGACTCCCAAGTTTCTGGTTTAATTGACTTGGGAGATAGTCATTCACTGAAATATAAATGGCAAGGCAATGACAAATTAAACCTTTCAGAAAAGGGAATGCTGTGCTCACTGCCCAGCTTTAAAGATTATACTCTGTAGCAAAGTGGAGCTTTGCCATCCTGTACTGTTTCCAGGCAGTGGTGTCAGAGGCACTGAAGTCCAGCACAGATGTGACATTTGTATCTAGGCAGTTGACTGCAGGTTTTATGGAGCAGAGGAGGACACTGTGTCTACAGATTATTTTTTTGGGCCTTCTAAGAAACTCAGTCATCCCTGGAATGTTAACTATTTGTTACATTTGTGTCTTCATGTGTGCTGGTGTCTACTTTGGGTTGGGTTGGATTGGATTATCAGTCTTTGGAAGCTAACCAACCCCTAGTGTCAAGGGCTTTTGTGTTATGGGGTGCTTCAGAATGATTTGTTTTCTTTATCATGTTTCTCACACAGAAGGTTTAATTACCAATGGCAATGGTGACTCTATGTTTGAGCCCTTGGTCCTGTCAGTTTCACTTGATATACAGGCAACTAAGAGGAGCAAAGCTCTGTAACATTTATATTCAACAATAGAAAAATCAACACTTCCTTTATAGATGGAAGTGTATTTTTAACATTTAAAGATTTATTTATTTGAAAGGCAGATGCATACTAACACACACACACACACACACACAGAGAAAATATGAGAATATGAATGAGAATGTATCTTCCATCTACCGTTTTACTTCCTAAATGCCTGCAACAGCCAGGGCTGGACCAGACTGAAGCCAGGAGCCTGGAATTCCATCCACATCTGTCACATGGGTGGCAGAAACCCAAGCACTAGAGCTTTTATCTGCTACTTCCCAGGCATATTAGCAGGAAACTGGATTGGAGGCACAGGTAGCTGTGACCTGATCCCAGGCACTGATAGGGGATACGGGATCACAGCTACAGCTTAACCTACTGTGTCACACTACCCGCCCCAGAAGTGTGTTTTATGTGGGCTACTTCTTTACATTATTAGTTTCTGTATGGACAATGTTGGAGACATGTATTCACAAAAACCCTCATATGTAATTAGGGCATGGTAGTTCTCAAAGGCTTTGGTTTTAGAATATCAGTTTATGATACCTTTGTTTTGTAAGCTTAGTGAGTTTTGATAACATATATTCAACTCTCTATGTTTTAGCTTTTAGCATTGTTTTTGCATTAAGCTTCATTTGTAGTACCGACCAACAAATAATTCAACATATAAAGAAATAACCATGGCTTAAGGTTATTTCTTCAAGATTCATACTAATAAAATTCGGTGGTGGGAGAAGTGATGACCTCTACATTCATATCTAAGACCCAATAAGCACTGGACATTTAAATTTGGAACAGGTAGGGAAATAGTGACAGAAGGTTCATGCATTTTGTTACATTCTAAGAAAGATGATCACAACAAAGGTACTCTGGGACCACAGTCTTTTTCAGTTAATGCCCTTTGGAGCAGCCATGCTCTGGCCCTCTCCAATAAGCAATAGAAGAAAGGGTTCAAATGTACCCTTTGGCCTCTAAGCTGTTCTAGTACTTGGGATTAAATGGACCCAAATTCCCCAGACAACTTCTGGTGCACACTGGCTTCTCAGGATGACTAGGGTAGGGGGCTGCCTCAGTTTGAGTTGGGGGCTATATAAGTGACAGGTGGGGGGGGTAAAGGAGCAGGAGAGAGAGAGAGAGGGAGAGAGATGGATCCATGCCTCCCCTTTCTAAAATAGCACTAATGCCATCAAGAGGGTCTCACTCTCATGAGCTCATCTACCCCTACTTACCTCCAACAGCCACATCTCCAAATACCACTGCACTGAGTAGCAGGACTTCAATGTATGGATTTTGAAGATACACAAATATTTAGACCATGGTAGGCTCCTTTAGTTGGTTATTCTTCAACCAGAAGAGACTGCCATCCATTGGGAATTTAGTATAGATAGTACTGTAGTAATCAAGGTTAACATTTATTTATTTATTTTAATTTCAAAGCAGGTTTATTTTGGGGCAAACAGTTTTGGAACTCATGCACAGTTGCAGTTTGTCTCATCATGCACATTTCCATGAGCTTTTTTTTAAAACTTTTATTTAATAAATATAAATTTCCAAAGTACAACTTTTGGATTATTACAGCTTTTACCCCTATAACCTCCCTCCCACCCGCAACCATCCCATTTCCCACTCCCTCTCCCATCCCTTTCACATCAAGATTCATTTTCTGGCCAGCACCGTGGCTCGATAGGCTAATCTTCCACCTGTGGCACTGGCACCCCAGGTTCTAGTCCCGGTTGGGGCACCAGATTCTGTCTTGGTTGCCCCTCTTCCAGGCCAGCTCTGCTGTGGCCCGGGAGTGCAGTGGAGGATGGCCCAAGTCCTTGGGTCCTGCACCCACATGGGAGACCAGGAGAAGCATCTGGCTCCTGGCTTCAGATCAGTGCAGTGTGCCGGCTGCAGCGCACAGCGCGCCGGCCACAGTAGCCATTGGAGGGTGAACCAATGGTAAAAGGAAGACCTTTCTCTCTCTCTCTCTCTCTCAGTGTCCACTCTGCCTGTCAAAAAAAAGATTCATTTTCAATTATCTTTATATACAGAAGAACAAATTTAGTGTAAATTAAGTAAAGATTTCAAGAGTTTGCACCCACACAGAAACACAAAGTGTAAAGTACTATTTGAGTACTAGTTATAGCATTAATTCACATTGGACAACACATTAAGGACAGAGATCCTACATGGGGAGTAAGTGCTCAGTGACTCCTGTTGTTGATTTAACAATTGACACTCTTGTTTATGGAGTCAGTAATCACCCTAGGCTCTCGTCATGAGTTGCCAAGGCTATGGAAGCCTTTTGAGTTCACCAGCTCTGATCTTATTTAGACAAGGTCATAGTCAAAGTGGAAGTTCTCTTTTCCCTTCAAAGAAAGGTACCTCCTCCTTTGATGACCCGTTCTTTCCACTGGGGTCTCACTCACAAAGATCTTCCATTTAGGTAATTTTTTTTTTTTTTTTTTTTTTTTTTTTTTTTTTTTTTTTTTTTTTTTACCAGAGTGTCTTGGCTTTCCATGCCTGAAATACTCTCATGGGCTTTTTAGCCGGATCCAAATGCCTTAAGGGCTGATTCTGAGGCCAGAATGCTGTTTAGGACATCTGCCATTCTATGAGTCTGCTGTGGATCCTGCTTCCCATGTTGGATCGTTCTCTCCCTTTTTTATTCTATCAGTTAGTATTAGCAGACACTAGTCTTGTTTATCTGATCCCTTTGACTCTTAGTTCTATCATTATGATCGATTATGAACTGAAACTGATCACTTTGACTAGTGGGATGGCCTTGGTACATGCCACCTTGATGGGATTAAATTGGAGAGGGAGGAGATGTATAGTTCAGCATATGCTCAATTGGACTTACCCCTAATGGTAGAGTTAGAAACGTGTCAAGGTTAATATTTAAACAAATCTGTGTTCAGGTTTCAGCTCTGTTTATCATATCTTCATGATGTTGAATAAGTTGTTGAATTTCTCTAGGTCTTAACTGTAAAATTGTTTGTTATTAGTACCCACATGTAGAATTGTTGTCAAGATTAAAGGAAAACCATACATTCAAGCTCTTAGCATAGTGCTTAGAACAATGTAGCTTATACTTTATGAAATAAACCTATCTGAACAAAAGTTGAGATTGGTAACACAAGAAATGATTTTATTTTGGTCTAGTGATTTGGTAACTAAATTAAAAAATCAGATAAAATTTGTATATACTGCAAGCAAGTCTGTTCATTTAACACTTTAGTTGTTTAATTAAACATACACAAATTTGTGTATGTGTGTTAACATGTGACTGTATGTGCCTTTATAATCTTCTCCCCGCTCACTTCTTTGGGAAACTGGAGCATTTCTACTGTCATAATGAGTTTCTACTAGTGTACCACTTCAAAGTTTGGAATATATTTTGGAATATAAAAACTGTTTTCCATTTCAATGGAACCAGAAACTATTTAAGCCCACTTTGTTTTTCAAGATTATTCTCTCACAAACATATTCCCTTGTGCACCAATAAGGATGTGCTCCAATTAAATGTAACTGGCATTTAAATGACAAAAGCCAACCAGCTATACACACACTCAAGTTTCAAAACCTCAAGTTCATATCAATCACACTTTGTCAATCTCTATGTCATGCAATCTAGTGAATATCCATGTAATCTAACAAGTATTCTAAACTGCTTAACATTTACATTTTATAGAAACTGTTATTGTTTTTCCCTTCAGACATAAGTGACTCAGATGAAAAAGGTATATCCAATCCTGTTCTCATATGACCTGAATAGTTAAAGTGGCAGATTCATCTGATCTCAGTAAGAACACATACCAGTATGGTTGTGAACAGCTGGATTTTCAACCCAATTAACTAAAGTTGAATGAATACATATCTCTGGATTTAATGCTTATATAGTCATATTTCTTATAGCCACTAACTAGTACTAAAAGCATTTGCCAAAACTCCAAAATGTTTAAAGAATAAAGGGGGAAAATGCTCATTACAGATAATAAACTTGGGGGTGGGGTGAGTCTATTGTATTTCAGTAAAATTTAAGCTTCCAGAGGGCAAGGAGTAATTCCAAACACTCATGAAGAATAAAACAAAAATCCAGTCACCATTACTAACTCAGTATTGTTAAGAAACAGCCTGTTGAGCTGGGAAATGAAGAGGACTTTGTCTTCACAAGAGCTTTAATAGTTCGCTCTTTTTAACTTCAGTTCAAAATGTGTTATAAAGACCTGTGGGATTTATTCCTGCACATTAGGTAGGCTTATATATTTAGAAAAGAGCTGCCAGGAATATATCAGCAGAAAGTGACTTTAAGCTCTAGTAAATGATCTGGTTTCTGGACTTTCAAAGGAAATCAATCAGAGAATTGGATCCTGTGAAATGAGTGGTTTTCTCTGGGGAGGTCATCCCCAACCCACTTCCATGGCTGTACTTACCCAGAATGAACCGGATTCAGGATGCAATAGTTTTGTGATTAGTGTGAATGACTGTTCCTCACTATATAGATTCACAATTGATTTTCAATTAACAATAATTCTTGTATTTATATAGTTATCAGAGAAAATCTGAATGCTGTGTAGTTGATGAACTCTAATTTATCTTCATACTATCTTGATTATTGTAAAGGTAGGTATTCCAATTATATTTTAAGAACAAAAAATAGAACCCGAAAGGTTAAATCATTGGCTGTGGAAAATTCAGCAAGCTGCTAATAATGGAATCACCAATTAAAATCTGGAAGTCCTGAACTTCTAATTCTGTTTCCCCCAACATATCTAGTCAGTTAGGTAAACTTTGATTATTTTTGTTGAAAAAGAAGTTGAGTAAATAATTATTTGAAGAGATAAACACAAGATTATATTTTTCAGTATTTTGGTGCTGAACAATAATTGGGCTTAAGGCATTTTTATGTATTAGCTCACAAGCATGTTTCTGTGGCCCGTGTTAATGTCTTTGAGTCGCATGTATTAGAAGTTTTTCTCCTGGGAAGGGAACAATGTAAAACTTAAAATCTGGAGTTAAGTGGGTATGATTTTCAGGGACTAGATATTTGTATACCTGGCATTGTTTAGTTGACAAAAAATATCCAACAAAAATGTACTCAAAACTCTTACTCAAAACCTATGGGCCAGTTACTACCATCCTTTAGTCCTCCACCTTAAATATGGGACTCCAGTCTTCTCCCCCAGCCCTGTTTTTTCTTCCAGTACACTTCTTCCCCGTTCTTCCTCTGACTTTATGACTTGGTCCCTCTACACTGCTGTTCCCATCTGCTCGTACACAGCAACCTTTTCATGTGTCTCCCCAGCTTCTTCAACCCATAATGTATTACTTTTTAATTAATTCCCCATAATTTTGAGATGTTTAATTACTTAGGCACAAAAGGATACAGAACAGTGTCAGGGATTTAACTCCCCACCCCTCAGTTTTAAAAATCCAACATTTGAGAACAGCTGAAAGCCTTTATTGAAGCTCCTCCCAGTGTCATCTCCTTCCTTCCCTCCCCACTATCATGAATTCCATGGGTGTTACTCAGTGGCATGCTTTCATGTGTTTAACATCTGTCTGTATAACCAGAAAATGTGTAGTATTTCTTCATGCCAATCATTTCTTTCTGAGATTTTCATTTTTCAAATATGGCTTTGGGATTTTTATTAGGGTTTTGAGACTGCCCATGGTAGTACATACATATGACTCTGTTCCCTCCTATTCCATTGGATCCACATTCTAAAATTTACCCATTCTTCCAGTGCTAGACATCTGACCTGCCTGTAATTTTTTTCTCTAATACAAAGAGCTATGCAATAACCATCTTCAAGCATCTTTCCTTTTTCAAACTGAGAGTTTTTCCAGAGCATATGCTCATGGGGAGTAGATCTGTCTCTTCATTTTCATATTAAACAATTATTGGGACAACTGATGTACTCTACTTAAAACTCCCTCCTCCATCTAAATAAAGACACTTCATGAGCTTTTCGACTAACTTCAGTGGAATGTCAACATCCTGCAAGAGAAGTATTCTTCCTCACTTCTCCAAAAAGACTTTCTCCAGGGGCTCTGTATTTGTTGTGATCAGAATTAAATGAGATTATATGCATGAAATTCTCAAGTAGGTGTTTGATAATTTTTTCTTGTTGAATTTTTGGGCATACAAAGAACAAAAAGTTAAACGACATCTACTCTGCACAGGCATTGCTTTAGGAACTGGGGAGATGCTAGTGTCATTGGTGTCTGTCTTTTTCCCAAATTAAGTTGCCAGCTGCGTGTAACTTACTAACACACTGGGTGACATGCAATGAAAAAAGTGTTGAATCAAGAAATAAACCTAACGACTCTCCAAAGGCACTATAATGTCAAGGGACATTCTGAAATGTGATGGAGTGAGTAGCTTATATCCATGATAGCTGAACTCTCCACATGTTACTGTATTCTCACTTTGTGGATTCTGATTGTTTCTGTAAATTAGGGGTGGTTGCTTATCATTGGTCAAAATATTTGAGTCATCAAAATCATATTCTTTGATGATGATGATTATGATGCATACCAGAGAATTGACTATTTCCTGAATCCTTTACTTGTGCAGAAAATAACATTCCTAACCTTTGATTATCACCAATATTTTTTTTCTCAAATTTTAGGTCTCATTGTCCATGAAGGAGCTGCAGTTTACAGAGTGTTTAAGCGCTGGCGGGCTGTTAACTTGCACTGGGATGTATTAAATTATGACAAAGCCACAGACATCGAAGAAAGTAGCCGGGGAGAGTCTTCTACAAGTAGGACTTTATGGTTGCCATTGTCAGCTCTTCGCAACAGAAACTTGGTCCACCCAACGCAGTTAACCTCACCCAGGTTTCAGTGTGGCTATGTATTACTGCATCTGTTCAATCGGATGAGGCCTCATGAAGATTTGTCAGAAGATAACAGCTCGGGAGAGGTTGTGATGAGAGTGACTTCAGTGTGACAAAAATGTATGACGACGCAGTGCAGACCACCCTGCATACCTGGGAATGTAATTGCAATGAATGGTGAAACCATAGCACTTCTAAAAACACACATCTATGAACTTTTTAAAATTTATGCTTTTTATATGAAAATTTGAATTGCAAATACATTTTCTGAAAAAAAAAAGAGTTCTCTTGTTCCTTGCTTTCTGAGTTTTCACATCTTTTATAAGTTAGTACTTGAAATCATTATATATATAATTTAACCCACTTAGTTTAAGAGAATGATGAAAATTTTCATTAAGGCTAAAACTATTTTTTCTTGTTTTAAATATATTTTTATCAAACTTTTTGCTCATGTGTAATTCTTCAGACTCTCTATGAACTCTACTGTGGGTAGATTCCTGAGTCCCTATTAAGTGTGCAACAAAGGGGGACTCCCACTATGCTCTGCTGTGGTCCTCCGGTGCCAACTACTGGTTGGTAAACTTGAGCACAACTCATTTCTACTGTGATTTTAAAGAACAATCACCCCCCCCCAAAAAAAAAAAACCCACAAACTTCTATTACCAGGAATGCAAGGTCTATTAATTCTGACTTCCTTCATAACCTTTGAGATGGTACAGAGATTATAAAAAGATAAAAATGAGTGGAATGAAAGTTTTACTCGAGTACTTATTGCACAGGCAGGATTATGAATGCTTAGAACCCCAAAAGCTCACCAAATATTGCATCGTATTATGTAACATGGACTAAAAAAATACTGGCTCACATAAGAATTGCACTCTAACAGACCTATTGAATGCTGTCATAACCATCTTAATTGGATACTCATTTTGTAAAAGCTTATATACCTTCTTAATCGTTTAAACACTAATTCTGTACTCGGTTTAATGAAGTCCTTTGAAATAGCAGCAATGAGAATTTCTCTTTTACTAGATGACTGAAAGAGTATTTTTTTAAGTGACAAGAGAATTGAGTAATCAACTCCCCAAGAACAGGTGCATGATGGTTCCACCCTTCTACGTTCCTAATGGAGGTAATTGGCACATGTTCATGGACAGTGACAGATTAGATGAGACAGCAGGAAGGTATGCTTTCATCAGGAGCCTGAGTTGAACATACTGGCTGTTTGAAATAATTAATGATTAGCTTTTAAGGCACATGAAATTAAACACGTTATATTCTATGTTCTGGAAATAACCTTTGAGCAATTAATAATAGAATAGCTCATGTTTAAAAGTAGCGTTGTGATTCCTCCATGTGAAATTCTCCCAATACTTGATATAATAGTTTTCCAATTAAACAATTGCATCATAAGTGAGAGGATGTGGCAGTTTACAGGAATATAAAGAATGGACCATGAAGTCAGGAAAGAAGAAACACTTACACATTCTTTAGAGGAAAATCTAGAAGGTGAGAGTGTTAACCTCCCTGTTCCAAATGGTGTTTGCTTCTTCTAATCTGATGTTACCTGAGCACAGTCTTGGCTAAGGCTCCCATCATCAAAAGCACATCATTTAAGGGCAATAACTTTGCTTATTCTTGATGTTACAATTCAGAACATTGTATAAGTACTGAGCAGAGACTTTAGACACAGATTAGACTCTCTCTGCTACTTAATTAGTGTGCACCTTTGTGTTCACATCAGCTCACTTGAAAACAGAAAGGTACAAAGGATGAGAAGTCCTCTCCATATTGTGTGGGTGCATGAGATAGAGACCCCTGGAGTCATCGAGACTTGTAGAAATATCAGCCTAAAAAGTGAGCTACCCTGACCTCCTGCCTTCCCAGGACTTTGCCCAGTGAATGTGCCTTTTTTCATAACTCTGTATTTCTCCTCACTGTCTTCCTAACCCTCACTGCCTAAACACACACACACACACACACACACACACACACACACACACTGTTGTCTTAAGAATCTGGCAGAATTTCCACTTAATAAAATGTACCACCCATTAAATCATTACCAAGAAACTCAAAACAAAACACTTGGATGGGCAACACATTTGTTTAGAGAACTTTCACTGCTTTAAAATAGTTAAAATTCTTAGTGTCATGCTCTATGGATTAAAATATAAACAGCTAACTTTTCAATTGTGAATGCTGTAATTCAGACTGAGGCTGCCTGAAATGTCAAATACATTTATGGCAAGAAAATGAGTTGAAAATTTAAAAAAATGACTTTGAAAAAAATTTTCCAATATTATAAAAATATTGTCCAGGGGAAGGTGTTGTGTCTTGGTGGGTTCAGCTGCCACTTGAGATGCCCTCCTTTCATATCAGAGTCCTGGCTACTCAGTGCTTCTGATCCAGCTTCCTGCTAAGGTGTCTGGGAGGCAGCAGATGATGGCCCAAGTTATTGAGTTTCTGCCACCAGTGTTGGAGACCCAGATGGAGTTCCTGGCTCCTGGTTGTTGGAGGTATTTGGGAGTAAAGCAGCAGATAGAAGATTTTCTCTTTCTCTCTCTCTACCTGTCTACCTTTCAAGTCTTTTTTTTTTTTAGAAGAATGTGTATGCAGACCATCCTTTTTCCATGACGAACTTGCAGTATGAACATTTTTGGGACTGCCTTCCATGTGCCTAGCACACTGTTAGCACAGGCAGGGGATGAGCTGGTTTGCAGGGAGACTTGATGTGTGAGGCAGACTATATGTGTTGTGCATGGTAACATATCTGTGGGGTGTCTGATTAAGTCACTGGAGAGCTCACAGGACTTAGGTCTTGAGGCATGGCAGTGTTCTGGGAGAAGTATGGAATACAGGTGATGCATGACCACATCCTAGGGGGCAGTTGAATGTCTATGACTGACTTCCACAGGAAACTATGAGAACATGATTTTGAATAAGCAGTGCCAAGCTTTGGTAAGGATGTTTCTGGAGGTGGGTGATGGGATGTAAATTCAATCACCTCTCAACTGCGGTACATTCAGTAATGCAGTAGAAGTACTGAGCATCCTGTGGATTCTCCCCAGAGACAGCAGACTCTGCAGCTCTGAAAATGAAAGTATATCATAGGTCGTGCAAAGAAGAGGATAGTTTCCCTGTTACTATGTCTTCTGATTTTTCCTGAATGCCACATTTTAATTTTCGATTCCATACGTCCCAGTAATGTGAAACATGCCCAAGTAAAGCAGGCTCCCTGTGCTCTTTCAATGGCTGCCCCTTCTTGCTTTTCTATTTCCCTGTGGGTTAGCAGTGTTACCATGACCTGCAGTTTCTGCTGATGCACACATATTCCTTCCTTTCTTGTCTGTGGAGTAAAACTGCAAAGTAAATTTGTCCTTGCTGCTCCAGAATGAGACTAGCTGTCACCTAGGGAGTGATGTCTACTTTTAAACAGATGTTGTGCTTTCTCTGTATTTGCCATTATACCTTATTTTGTTTTATTTGCACATGTGGTTGACAGTAGACTATAAATATGGTGTATTGCCAATTTTTCTTTCCAAGTTCATCCTTTTTTTTAATGTGTGCTAAAGTTTTTTACTAAATAATATATAGGAGAGGTCTTCAAAAATTTGTGGGAAAATTGAATTAAAATGTAAGTTTATTGTTTTGTAACAATTTTTAATTTTAATTAAAAATTTTTTCATAATACACATTTTCCATGAAATTTTTGATGACCCCTTGTATTTATTATTATGCCATGTATTGTATATAATATATAAATATGCTTCACTTATACATGACGTATAGCCAATATGGATAAAATATATGTAATATATATGTTATAGTGCTATATAACTTATATATTGAAATACAGCATATATATATAAAATGGCATGTTCTATAAAATAATTTAATGTCCTAAATATTAAATTATTGGATAAAGACCTTAAAAAGTTATATTAGGGAATCATTTTCAACTTATCAATACAGAAAAGAAATTCCCTATTGGTGTGTGTAATACAGAATTGTGGCAAATTCTCTAATTTATAGTAAAACTTAAGGACCTTGGCCCTGCAGTACCTACAGATTAATTCAATGCCTTCATGAAGGTGCTATTTTATACACTATATATTTATCTAGTAAATTAGAGTTCAAAGTTTTTTAAGGCATTTCCAGCCTAGAAAATTTGAGTATAGGACACTGGGAACGCATGAGAGAGTGAAAATAATGCATAACAATTTATAAATTTGTGGTGGTGGTAGTGTGCGTTTAAATCAAAAACCTTAAACCAAAGAACTTTATATTCAGTTTTCAAAAAAGCCACCAGATTTTCTTGCAATTTTTTTTTTTTTTTTTTTTTTTTTTTTTTTTTTTTTTTTTTTGGACAGGCAAAGTGGACAGTGAGAGAGAGAGACAGAGAGAAAAGTCTTCCTTTGCCATTAGTTCACCCTCCAATGGCCGCCGCGGCCGGCGCGCTGTGGCCGGGCACTGCACTGATCCGATGGCAGGAGCCAGGTACTTATCCCGGTCTCCCATGGGGTGCAGGGCCCAAGTACTTGGGCCATCCTCCACTACACTCCCGGGCCACAGTAGAGAGCTGGCCTGGAAAAGAGGCAACCGGGACAGAATCCGGTGCCCCGACCGGGACTAGAACCCAGTGTGCCGGCACCACAAGTTGGAGGATTAGCCTAGTGAGCCACGGTGCCGGCCTCTTGCAATGTTTTATATCTTTGTGTTGTCCTTGTGTAACATAGCTTTTCAGGGGTCATTATCTTTTTCTGGTGATACAAGCAGAAAAGGAACAGATTTGCTCTAAAATGCAGAAAATGCAGCTTCGTGTGTGTAGGTGTGTGATGGAAACCTGGACATTGTAATATTTTGTTTTCTGGACCCATCAGACAGGAAGAGTTAAAGCAGCCATGGTGAGGCAACCAGTGGTGCATTTAGCTCCTGGTCACAGATGCCCAGGCGCTTTGGTACCACGGAGACCTGTCCAGATGCTGACATGGCAACATGGACAGTGGATGGGGTCTATAGATACTCAGTAGGGCACTCTGCCCCTGATGCCCTTGGAATGTCAGGAAGACACAAGAGGGGGATCCAAAGTGTTGACTAGGGACCAAGAGGTAGAAACGTTGTACTACATCCCCTGCAATGCAGTTGCAGCTCTCAGGATTCTTGCTTCTCTACATCCTCACCCTTATTCATTAATGCTTGCTCCAGCAAACAAAGTGACTTTAGCCCCATTATGCCATTGTTAAGGTTATTGTTACCGATGAGGAGGCCCCAATGTGTTCTTGTTTGCCATACTACTAGGGATTAGCCGCAGGTTACCCAGGGAAGGCTGTCTTCCATAAGGAAGGGCCTATTGAGCTATAGAGTCAGAGAGGCAACCTCGACAGTAGGGACAAGGAAAAGTGACAAGATTGAAAGCTTTCCTGTGAGGTGGCAGTGAGGGTAGGCTGTCTGAGAACATGGGTGAGAGCCAGGCTGACTTCACGAATTTTATGGGCTTATAAAGGATGAAGTTGGGTAAATTGGTTCTTGGAGGAAATGAGAATTTAAGAATAGAACACATGGGGGCCAGCACTGTGGCTCAGTTAGCTAATCCTCTGCCTGCAGTGCCAGCATCCCATATGGGCACCCGGTTCTAGTCTTGGCTGCTCCTCTTCCAGTCCAGCTCTCTGCTGTGGCCCAGGAAGGCAGTGGAGGATGGCCCAAGTGCTTGGGCACCTGCACCCACATGGGAGACCAGGAGGAAGCACCTGGCTCCTGGCTTCGGAATGGTGTAATTCCTGTCATAGCAGCCATTTGGGGGGTGAACCAGTGGAAGGAAGACCTTTCTCTCTGTCTCTCTCTCTCACTGTCTAATTCTATCTGTCAAATAAAAAAAGAAAAAGGATAGAACACATGACTGACCAAGGGTTCAGGGACATTTCCTAAAGAAGGTAACCTCCAAGTTGAGAATCTGAAAAGCAGGGACTGACCTAGAAGCAGACACAGTGTGCTCAGGAAGCAGGTGCGTCTGCAGGGACTAGGTGGACTTGTTGGCTCCTGGATAAGAGTGGAAGAGGGAAAGCATGGGAAGCTATCCAATCTGGCCCTTGGAATCCCAGGTGTTATAAACATGTGCCAGTACTGAGATAGGAAGCTTAGGGCTAGAGAAAGTGGCAAAATGATCCTCAGTTCTGTGGCACATTCCCTGAGTTTGTGTGCATGTTAGACAGCCACATGCAGATGTCCCAAAGACAGCTAGATGTGAGTCCAAGCCCAGGGGTGTGTGTAAGGGGTGAAGGGAGCACTGCCCCTTGGGTCCAGCCCTTGGGAGAGGGAGTTGGTGCAAGGGGAGCAGGCAGGGTAGGGACAGAAACCTGGGGAGTTAGATGCTGAGAAGCCATGGGGAAAGACTTCTTCAAACTGAAGAGGAAGTCAAGGTGTCAATTGTAACTGTAAAGTAAGATCAGGGCTAGGATGCCTCTGAGACATTTTGCAGCCAGAAGGACCCAGGAGGCTTCAGGGAGGTTTCGGGTGGGGGAGAAGCCATTATCTAACCGTGAATGGCAGTGAATAGTGGCAGGCGGCTGTTTCCTCACAGCAGGGTTTCTCTTTCTTTCTCCCTTCTTCCTTCTTCATATGTCTCTTCTCCTGCCTGTCCAGATGTGTGCCCCTCAGGCCTCTGTGAATGATGTTGGAAATGTGGTTGTAGATGGAAGGGTAAATAAAGAGGGAGATGATGATCTCTGCAGAGGACAGAGAGGATATTGTCAGGGTCTTAACTTCAACAACAGGGAGAGGGAGATGGAGATGGGGCTAGAGGTGAGGGTGCAGCTTTGTTGGAAGGAATTTAGGGCGCCTCTGTCAGGTGGCTCTCATTTTCTTCAAAAAAGGAGTCACGGCATCTCAGACTCAGTTTATCTAAACCAGAACTCTGCCTTTCTTCTTGAAAACCCGACCCTCTCCCATCGCCATAAATAGAAATTTCACTCTTCAGCGAGATGCTTGGACCAAAAAATCTCAATGGTATCCTTAAATCTTCCCATTCCTTTGCATCCCGCAATCACTCAGGGATACAATCAGAATCCAATCAAGTCACCCTTTAATGTTTCTCCCAAATCTACTCACTGTTCACCACCTTCTCTGCTGGCCTAAACCACCTTCTTCTCTCTTGGCGACTGTTACATTAGATCCCTGAGGCCAGCTCTCCTGCATTGAATAGTGTGTCCCTGAGAATTCATGACCACTTGGAACCTCATAGTGTGACCTTACTGGGAAGATAGGATATTTACTAGTTAAACTGAGGTAAATGGGGTTTTGCATATGAAATTAGTTAAGATGAGGGCATGAGGAGAAGCCTTCATCATAAAAGTCCATGTGAGGACATACAGATACTAGACACACCAGGAAGAGCACCACGTGACGATGGAGGCAGAGACTGGGAGGATGCACCTGTAGATCAGGGAGAGACAGGGGGAATATGGCCTTGCTCAAACATTGATATTGGACTTCCAGACCCTATAACTAGAGAGAAGAAGTGTCTATTGTTTTAAGCCATCCATTTATTCATACTTTATTAAAACAACTCCAGGAAACTAATAAAATCCTCTCGCCTCCCATAGTCCTAGCTCAACAAAGCATCAGAGTCATTGTTTTACAATGGAAAGCAAGTCCCATCACTCTTCCACTTGTATGTCCTTAAGGGAAGACCCATCCCACTGAGAATGAAGTCAATATGCTTGCGATACCCCTCATGCAACCTTCCTCCAATTCACTTCCTTATATCTGCTCCTACCACTCTCTTGTTCAGCCATGCTGATGCTGGTTTTCAGACATGTAAATCCAATTCCTGCTTTTGAACTTTTGTGCTTGCTTTTCCTTCTACATAGAACACACTTTCCCACAAGTCCTCATGACACCACTTTGCTTTCTTTTTGTCGTGAGGTCCTCTCAGAGCCCTTGAAAATGGTACCTTTCTCCCACTCTGCCTTACTTTCCTGGAAAAACCTTCCACTACGCAGCACATACATGGGCATCTTTGTTGGGGTGGTTATCCTGGCTACCATGGGTGTGTTCTCTGGTCTGTGCTTTCATTTGAGTGCATTGTTCTTAGAGTTTAGACTTCAGGAAGGCTGTCTATTCCAAACCTGGGCCCTCTCAGTTGTGGGAACTGCTGTGCAGAGTATCTGCTTATCTGTTTATTTCTCTTTCCCTCAACTAGACCTTAAGCTCCATGGAAGGTGGGGCTCTGTTCTATTTGTTTCCGCCCTCTAGTGCCTAGAGGAATAACTGACCCAAAGTCATTTCTCAACAAATATTATTTGAAAAAAAAAAAAAAGTCAATCAATAGCTCTGCAAAGAATAAAAGAGGAAGCTTTGAAATAAGAGGAAATTGTGGAAAGTTTAAAAATAAACTGATGAATAGTGGGTAAGAGAGGGAACTGAGAAGGATAAGGACTTCCTGGAACACCAAGGTGAAAGTCGATGTCAGAAACCTTGAATTTACAAGATTGTCATGTGAGCATCTCCTTACCTGGATTTAGCTTTAAAATCTTGCACAATTATGTTAAACTGTGTAGAAAGAGGCCTTGCTCAACATCAAGCACATCAATAACTAGACAGCCTTTGCATTAGGAAACCAGGTGACAATTTTTAAAGCAAAATAAATTGCCAACATTCATTTTCTAGGAAAGTGCATGGCATCTGGAATCAGATCATGTCTAAGATCTCTTTTAGCTCTAAAGTTTGTCAGTTTTCCTCCTCCTCCTTTTTTTTTTCTTTTTTATCACCAATACTACCATTGCCAGCATAACCAATTTATCTCAATTCGTTCCTTACCACGATAGACCACTTCTAGGATACCATCATTTCAGAAACGATGACAGAAGCTCATTTATTTGACGCCTAAGTCCTGAATAGTTCTTCTTTCCAATAGTTACTCTACCAGCCGGGATCCTGGAAAACAACCTACAAATAACTTAAAAGGATTTGTGCTTGGAATAAATTCTCCCAAAAGGAAGAAAGAATTAATCTTTAGGGAACACCTTAAGATAAGCTGTCTATAAGCTCCTGTTTTGATGTATTAGACTGTAATTAATCTTGCCACTGCCTATCTTGAATTGGTGTAATAGCTATTGAATAATCAATTTCTCATTATATCAGTTTCCTAGAGACTTCTCTGTGGGCTGCAAAAATATCTATGCAATTAATGTCTAAATGCCCTCTCTAGCAGATTGGTGAGGTCTTCCCATTTGGGGAAAGGGTGAACGTCTGGAAAGAGCCAGCTTGAGGGGTTTAAAATCAACCTAGAATAACTTGATACAAAATGCTTTTTCTGGTGATTTCTTCCATGTGGAGTAACTTGCCAGACTGTCAGCTGTGCTGGCAGTGGATGTATATGGGAGACAGAGTTTAGACACTTTTCTCCTAAGCATTCTTTCAAAATCTCATAACGCATGTAAATCAAAAGTTTGGATTTGGCTATTGTAGCTTTTCAAGACCATGCTTCAGGTGAATCTCAGTGGCTTAGGTTGGATTTGGTAAAAATTGTCGAAAGTTTCCCATGTTTTGGCATTGGTTGGAGTTTGAACAGCCACCACTCTTCATGTTCAGTGGAACCACAGGTGGAAGGACCCTATGATTCCATGTGTGGTTGTCCAGATGCTTCTGTAGATGCTTTCTCACCTACACCTAGAGCCTATGGAAGGGGAGCAAGCAGGGTGTGTGAGTGTGCATGTACAGGGTTGTGGTCTGGGCAAAGAACCAGCAGCTATGCAGTTCCTGGATCAAAGTTATTTATTAAGTAGCTTTCAGCATAGCTTCCTCTCCAAGTCAGATTGAATAATTCTTTGGAAAGAGGGTTCTGAGACACATCTCCATGGAACAAGCAGAAGGTAACTGTCTTGTATTGGTTTCCTATATTACCTTTGTAACAAACTGCTGCTTACTTAGTGGTTTAAAACAACACAAATTTATTATTTTGTAGTTCTGGAGTATAGGCATCAAAATACATAAATATTTAATTATTTATTGGAAAGGAATTTACAAAATATTTATTTATTTGAAAGGCAGAGTGACAGAGAAAGAGGGAAAGAAGAGAAAGGACTGCCTCTACCCTCAACACTCATCATTTTAGCCTCTGCTTTTTTGTCCTCTCTCTCTTACTTTGACTCCTCTGTCTCCATCTTCTAAGGACCTTGTGTTTACATTGAGTCCAGGCAGTTTATCCAGGATAATCTTTCCATCTCAACATCTTTAGCATAGTCATTTCTGACAAATCTCCTCTGCCATGTAAGGAAGATATTTACAAGTCTGGTGGTAGGCCATCAGCTTCTGTGTGGGTCCCTTATTCTGCTTGTCCATGTTGTGTCCTCCAGTCTGTGTTGATGTGCAGGCATGGTTCTTGAGGGTCAGAACTCTGATGAAAGCTGCCTTGGGTCCTGCTTGGGCATGGGTACTTCTATGTACAGTTATCTGTAGGAATAATATCTGTTTCCACAGATATAGACATTATATTGGAGTCACCTGATTATTCACATTTAAGTCACAGAAGCATGTAGATTTCAGGTGACTGCTCAGCCCAACAAGGAAGAGATGGCCTTGGAGATTATTATGCTAAGGGAAATAAGCTAGGCCCAGAAAGAACAATGCATGATCTCACTTGTAAGTGGGATATAAAATAAATAAATAAAAGATGGAATGCATAGAGATGAGAATAAATCAGTGGTTTCCAAGGTCAGAGTGGGGGATATGAAACAAGGCAATCAAAGGATACACACACAAACAAATATGTCAAATGAACAATTTGAAAGAGCCAATGTATAACATGGAAATTATACTTAATAATAGTGTACTGTGTTCAGAGTTTTTGCTAAGTGATTAGATTACAGCTTCTCTTTCATAGGGAAGAAAGGGGGTAGCTATGCGAGATGATAGATATGTTCATTTTTCCACTACTGTAACCATTTTATGATACATATGCATCTTATAATGATGCATACCTTAAGTATAAACAGTAAAATTTACTTTTAAAAAGAGGGAGTTTGGCATCTAAGAGTTAAGACCCTGTTTGGGATTCCCATGTCCCATACCTGAGTTCCTGGGTTCCAGTCCAGCTCTGCTTCTGAGTCCAGCTTTCTCCTAATGCAAATCCTGGGATGCAGCAAGGATCGCTCAGGTGTTTGGTCCCAGCTACCCACATGGGAGACTTGTGCTGAGTTCCCAGCCCCTGTCTTTGACCGGACCTACCCTTTTCTATTGTGGGCAATTGGGGAGTGAACCAGCAGGTGGAAGTTTTCTGTCTTTGCTTCTGTATCTTTGAGTCTGTGCATTTCAAATGAAAAGAAGATTGGCAAAATGTGAGTGCTGGTTTCAGTGGTGCTATGTTAAGTTGCAAACTGCTGACTTGCTCATGCTTTATTTGGACCCCATCACAGAGCAATCTGCTTCAGTTTCTGAATAATTGCTGCATAGCAGAGAGCTCCTAGGGACCACTTCTTGAATTAAGCAGCCCAGTGGAAGTTATTGGTGATGAAATGAGGTCAGACGGACCTTCAAGCAGAATTGTTGTCCAAATCTCTCTTTTTTTACTTCTTTGCTTATTGATATTTAATTTCACACCTATTTTAAGTTTACAAAGTAAAAATTATAGATAAGAATGGTTTTGGAGGGTACAGTCTTAGAATATAAATTAACTCATTAACACCTTAAATATAATTTTCCATGATAATAAATAAATATAGTGATTTGTTTGAAGATTCTCAGAGCGCTTTATTTAACAAAGCAGCAGCTGATACAATGAATCCTTGCTGGGTTAGGCTTGTTTGGGATGTTCATTATTTCTGGTTCCTGGGTGAAGACACCCTGGCATGAAGAGGCTAGGAGAAGCATGACGTTCGCCCAGCCAGGATGTGGCAGAGCTGAGTGTAAACCCCATAGCCTGACCGAACCGCCTTCCTGCATCTGCCACTCAGTAGGCCCTTATCTTCCACTTAGTTGTTTCAGTGGCATGCAAAGATAAAACTCTCTATCAGCTTGCTCTCTTTCTGTCCCTTTTCTCTGAATAGTCAAATAAAGGAGATTTGAGAATCTACCAGGTCAATGGATCAAGCCCCTTATATAGACTTTCCTAGCATTCCTCATCACTAGCTCTTGTTCTTTGACCAACCTCAAGTCCATTCATTTACTAACTTATTTCTTGCTTTCTGCAAAAGATATATGCAAGTACTTCAGCCGATTCCTGGTAAATAAAATAAGTGTTTTTTTTTTTTTTTTTTGATGCAAAGGTATTTTTGAAAGCTGCGTATGTAGTGTCACAGGTATGCTCAGGTTTCCAGCGTGGCTTTGGTGAAGGCAGCTACGTGCCAGATTTCTGAGCAATGAGGCTTAAGCAGAAGCCACGTTGACCAACTCTGGGATTATCTTTGATTTCCTGACAAAAAGAGACTGGCTGCATTCTCCCTTTCTTGCGTTCAGTGGCTGAGGTGGCTAGAACTGAACCAGCAACCATGAAGTTGTGAGGATGTGTGAATTCAGACATGCAGGCTCTGACATCGTCAAGCGTGTAAACCAATACGGGCCACTGCTTACCCCTTAGCATCTTGTTACAGGAGGAAAATAAAACTTGGTTTAAGTGGTCAGATTGCCTGCTTTTGTTTTTGTTTTGCTTTTACCAAAGAAAACAATTACCATGACACACAGAACATCAAATTCCCAATTTTTCTTACCACTTAATTGTGGAATTTGAGTCAAGAAATGACTTTAATCTTTCTGAAGTCTCTTTATTTTCTGTAATTCTAGCCAAATACTGCACTGAATTCTAAGACACAAAACGCAATAGCACATTGGATGTAGTCTGAATAGGTGTCCCAAAGTAACATGGTAAAAGTTGCACATACCATCTTTCTCCCACAACTTCTCAAACACAACACCTCTCTGTTCTTTTTCCCCAGTAAATGGTACCACAATCTACCCAGGTGTCAAGGCAGACAGAGGCATCTTCATTGTCTTCCATCTTCCCCATGGATTTGCTTCTGTGGTATGATTTGGTCCTATTTTCTCCACACCCACTGCTACTGCCCTACTAAAGACCCTCATGATTCCCTGTCCAGCTTTCTTCAGTACCTCCTTGTCTACTCTTGTAGCTTCTAGTTTTGATCACTGCAAGTTATATGCCATATTTTTACCAGAGTGATTTTTCTAAGACACAAATCTGGTCATGTCATTCTCTCACTCAAAATTTTCAAAGCCTCCTCTATCTTCAGGACAAAATTCCATTTCATTAACATATTACACAAAGGCTGGACCTGTCGCTCCCCCTCTTCGTGGAGGAACGACACTAAGCCCTGCCTAGGCTTCATATCCGAGTCACGGCACCATTATGTCGCTCCCCCTCTTCATGGAGGAACGACACTAAACCCTGCCTAGGCTTCATATCCGAGTCACGGCACCATTATGTCGCTCCCCCTCTTCGTGGAGGAACGACACAGGACCCTGCGCTGTTCTTTCGTCTGCTCGGCCCTCCCCGGGTTTGCTGCTGGTTCTTCCCGGGTTGGCTGCTGGTCCTTCCCGGGTTGGCTACCGTCCCTTCCACCTCCGTGGAAGGGCGGTTCCCCCTGCCACATTCCCCACTTCCGCGGGGGAGCGGCACACCGCCGGCTGGCTCTCTCGGGGGCTGCACAGGTGTTCCCCTTAGATGTTCCTGGTGCATGCCATCTCTCTCCTCCTTTATAGTCCTCCTCTGCTAATCCCAACTCGGCTGCCCACATGCCGAGTACGCTGCTCTCCTCCAATCAGGAGCAAGTCTTACAGTTTATTGGCTGAACTGGAGGCAGCTGTGTAGAAGCTGTTTTCTCCTCTCCCAGCACCATATTGTGGGAGAGCAGATGCACAGAATAAGTCTTAATTCCAGTAACTTAGTCTAGTCCGAGTTGCTCCCCACATGGACCCCTTTCAACAACCCAACCTCTTTCCCTACCATGATTCCTCCTAGACCCTAGGCTACAGCCAGAATGAAGACTGAAAACAAGATAGGATGACAGCTGGAAAGTATATACTGTTACACAAACATCTACCAACAAAACATGAAGGAGCATTTGTGTTCATAGCTACAGCCTTGGGTTTTTCTGGGAAACTTTCTCTCATTGAGGATGGTGGATAGGGCAGGAGTGAGGCCTTAGAATTTACCCATTAAGATAGCTCCATCTCTTCTGGCTTAAAACACAGTTTTCTAAATAAAAAATGTATCTTTGGAGTCAGAACTTTAAAAGAAAATGTTAACCCTCCTCCTTTTGCTTCCCTTTTATTCAGAAAGGAGAAGGAAAAATGGAAAGTTTGCATAACAGGTGGGAGTTGTGATACTGTGATGATCTGGCCTGCATTTGGTCCAGTTCTACAGCCCCTGCTGACCTCCTACTGGTGGGGAAAGTAACTAATGGCCCCGTCTTTGAGTATCAGTCTTGGTCCTCATGTGGTTGCTGCCATACTAGCCCCCAGTCCCCACTCTCACCTGGTCTGGAGACAAGAGTTGCAGCAAGGAAGCCTGGCTTTCTTTTTTTATAAACTAATTTTATTGAGGTTTAATGCATACATTTACAAAAGAAACGCACATTAAACATGATTGATGAGTATTGACAGATGTATACTCCTGAGCAAAAAAATATCTCAATCAACACACAGAGCGATCCTTTTATACCCCTTTTCAGTCAGTGTCTGTGCACCCTACTAGAATACTTCTGAGTGACAAAAACAGAAGTTGTAATTTCTGCTGAGACATATTAGTTTAAGCAGTTTTTGAATTTCATACAAGTGAAGGATGTATAGACTTTATATACACCATAGTGTATACTTTTATATTTCTAATTCTGAAAGTGTTTTTGATAGCTAACTTTTTTTTGTCACTCAGAAGTATTCTAGTACATGAATATATCACAATTTGTTTATCCAAAGTCTTTTGATGGACACTTAGGTGTTTCCAGTTTGGAGCTATCACAGACTATGAACTTTCTTGCACAAGTCTTTTTGTGAATATAATGTTTTAAATATATGTTTTAAAATATCTTTCTTGAGTATACATACCTATGAGTAAATCTTCTGATTACAGTTTAATATATGTCTTGAAAATTGTTCATGTAAGGAATCCCTCTAATTTTGTCTTTTCTCCCCCTCAAAATAGATTTTAGTTATTCTGGAATCATTACGTTTCCATACACATTTTAGAATCCCATCTTGCTGAAATTACAATAAAAGAAGCTTATTGAGCTATTGCTTAGAATTGCATTGAAGTTACAGATGAAATCAGGGCAAATAGACACAGTAATATTTTTCAATAAATAAGCACGTAGGGTTTTACTAATTTATTTCAACCACATTTTGTAGATGTAAAGGTAATTTATACCTGCTGCTAAAGTTATTTCTAAGTAATTTGTATTTTTATGATTTTATAGGTGATATTTTATTTTCATTTATCTTTCTCTAATCACTTATTGCTAGTCTAGAAATATTTATTTTTCTGCATTGACCTGATATATGGAGACCTTGCTACATTCACTCATTATTCTCACAAGGTTTTTGTTGTTATTGACTCAGTGGCATTCTCTATGTACACAATTGGGCATAAATCTGTAAATAAAGACTATTAATTCTATCCTTTTACTACATTTGTTTTATTTCTCTTTGTCTACTTCCTTAAGTTAGACGCTTAGATTGTGGTTCTTAAATATTTATTATTTTCTTATTTAAGCACTTGAGATTAGGAATTTCCTTCTAAGTACTACACCCCATAAGTTTTGATGTATTGTTTTCTGTATCATTCTGTCAAATTCTTTTTTGATTTCTTCTTTGATTCACAAATAATTTAGACTTATGTTGCTTAATTTCACAGTATTTGTGGAATTTCTAGATATAGTTTTATTATTGATTTGTGGTATTTATAGCTTAACTCATTGTACTCCAAAAGGATATTTTGCATGATTTAAACCCACTGAAATTTACAGAGATGATTTTATGGCCAAGTCTTTCTTAGTGTATCAGTAGTCTATTGCTTCATAGCAAGTGATCCAAAACCGCAGTGACTTAAAAGAGGTTAATTTTTGTAATTACATTAGTTGTTTGGATGACTCTGCTGCTAATTTTCCTTGATCTCACTCACAAGGCCCCATCCAACTGAAGGATTAGTTGGTAGTTGATTCAGCTGGGACACTGGCAGGTGTCTCTCTCCATGTGACCTTTTGCTGTCACCAAGGTCGTGTAATGGTAGCAGTATTACCAAAAAGTAGGGGACAAATGATCAGTATATTTTGAGACTTTAACTATAAGTAGTATGGCATCAATTCTGCCATCCTCTAGAGGTCAAGGCAAATCACAAGACCAGCTCAGATCAAAGAAATAGGGAGTTATACTCCACCTCTTAATAAAAAGAGTCAGGTGGTCATGTTTAATGAAGATTCCATAAAGTTTCCATGGATTTTTTCCTAAAAGTACTCATGTAACTGTTGAGTGTTATGTTCTGTAAATTGCTATTACTACAGATTGGTCAATGTTATTCAAATCTATTTGCTTATGCATTTTAAAAAATTAATTTATTTATTGTTTAAGGAATACAAATTTCATATGTACACCTTTAGGAATATAGTTGTTCTTCCCACCATACCCACCCTCCTACTCATACTCACACTCCTCCTCCCTCTCCCATTCCCAGTACCATTTTTCCATTAAGATTCATTTTCAATTAGCTTTGTACACGGAAGACCAAATGTATACTAAGTAAAGATTTCAATAATTTGTACACACACGTATGCAAACACAGAAAACTGTTTGAGAAAATATCACAGTTAACTCTCATAATACTCTCATAATAACTCTCATAATCTCATTGAGAACAGAGGTCATTTTTTAGCTCAACATTTTATTTTTAACTTTTATTTAATAAATATAAATTTCCAA
Organism: Oryctolagus cuniculus; assembly: GCF_964237555.1. Classification (NCBI taxonomy): domain Eukaryota; kingdom Metazoa; phylum Chordata; class Mammalia; order Lagomorpha; family Leporidae; genus Oryctolagus; species Oryctolagus cuniculus. Next base: position 45,149,064 of record NC_091445.1, on the reverse strand, counting down.
AGTACAGCTTATGGGTTACAATGGCTTCCCCCCCCCCATAACTTCCCTCCCACCTGCAACTCTCCCATCTCCCACTCCCTTTCCCATTCCATTTGCATCAAGATTCATTTTCAATTATCTTTATATACAGAAGATCAATTTAGCATATATTAAGTAAAGACTTCAACAGTTTGCACCCACACAGAAACATAAAGTGCAAAGTACTATTTGAGTACTAGTTATAGGATTAATTCACATTGGACAACACATTAAGGACAGAGATCCTACATGAGGAATAAGTGCACAGTGACTCCTGTTGTTGACTTAACAAATTGACACTCTTGTTTATGGCGTCAGTAATCACCCTAGGCTCTCGTCATGAGTTGCCAAGGCTATGGAAGCCTTTTGAGTTCGTCGACTCCGATCTTATTTAGACAAGGTCATAGTCAAAGCGGAAGTTCTCTCCTCCCTTCAGAGAAAGGTACCTCCTTCTTTGATGGTCCATTCTTTTCACTGGGATCTCACTTGCGGAGATCTTTCATTTAGGTCCTTTTTTTTTTTTTTTTTTTTTTTTTTTTTTTTTTTTTTTTGCCAGAGTGTCTTGGTTTTCCATGAGAGGTCATTTTTTAAGCTACATACTTCTAACATGTACTCAAAGATGATTTTACATTTACCTGCCTCTGTTGAGTTTTCATTTTGTTTTGCATGTATGTGGAGGCTGTTTTTAGGGAGACACATGTGAACCTGTAAGAACATAATATCCTCTTGATAAACTTATTTTTTTCATTACAAGATGTTCTTTATTATGGAAAGTTTATTTATGAATACTAATCCTGCATATGAGGTTTCTCACAGTTACTGTTTTCAGGCTGTTACTAAAATAATTAGTGGGAGGTCTTTAGCCTGAGATGGCTCTAGGCCCTGGTTTCCTTCTAAGCTCAATCCAGTGTGAAACAAAACTTGGGTTTAACCAATCAGAAACCACACATTAACCTCTAATTAGTGTCTTTCACTGTTAACAAGAAAATAATTTCTTTGTCTTACTTCTACCAACACCTTGTAACACTTCCCCCCGTGCCCTCTCTGCAGTCACCTGGACCACTTATTGTCTGGATTTAGTGCTGCCTGATTCACAGGTTGCAGAATGCTCAAATACACTCCTATATGTGTTTCTGTGTCTAAGTTTATCTCATCATTTTAGACTTAAGCTATTTGTGTTTTTAAATTTAAACTTCATCTCCTTGTAAATAGCATTTGCTAAATCTTGCTTTTTATTTACTCTGAAAATAGCTTTCCTTTTAAATTACCCTTGGTCATATGAGGTAAACAATTTGCAGGTTTTAGCAGAGAATCTGGACCAACTTGGGGTTTGGGGACATTCTTCTGCCTTCCAATCTCTCATCTGCATCTCTCCCTTCCCATCCATCCCTTCTAGGACTCAACCTAATACTGATAATACTAATACTAATGCTAATACTAATACAAATACCAATACTAATACTGATAGAACAAAAAACAAAGCAAAGTAAAAAATTGTCCACAAAGAAAAAGAAAAGCAAGCACAGCTGTGAGGATGAAGAGGAATTTGCCTTTTAGTCTCCTATTGGAATTCAGAGAGGAAATAATCATTAATTAATAGTTCAATAAATTACCTCCCCACAGTTAACTTTCTTTTTCCCTAAATTCATGAAAATGCTTGAAAATATCTAAATTCAAAGTGCCATTTAACACATCAGTTTGTATCAATCTGTGTCAGCATCTGTGCCCAACACTCCTATCAGGAATTTAGGCAGAGGGGGATTCCTCTATACTTTAGAGGTCAGAAGAACCTCTGGGAGGGAGGACATCACCCATTTCTCACAGGAACCAGAATTCTAATGGCACTTCTGATTTACACCACCCAAGAACTATGCCTCAATCACCCCTGCTCCAGTGGGAATCTTTATAGAATCATGTTCGTGAAAAATTTGCATTAAACCCCTTCCAAAGTAAAAATGAATTAAATTTACTGGCAGAGTGCAGAATGACAATGTTCTTCTACTTTTCTTTGCATTGGAACTTAAAATGCCCTGGAGTCTGAAAAATAGATGATCTCATATAAGGTAAAAATGTAATGGTGGTTCCTAGAGACTGATGGGGGGGATGGTTGAGGGGGGAGAGGGAAAGGAGGAATGGGGAAGGTTGTTTGGTGAGCACTAGTATGTTTTAGCCAGATCCGAATAAGGAGTGCTGGGGTTCGGTTGACTAAAGATGATGTTACTGCACTGTATATTTCTCTACTAAAAAGAAAAAAACCCAAAACCTAGAAGATAAGATTTTGGATACTTTCACTATGAAGAAATGTTAGATGTTTGAAAGGGTAAATATATTTACCCTTATTAGATATTACACAATGCATGCATGTAACAAAAATCAACAGAGTACCCCTCCCCAAATAGGTAGAATTTATATATGTCTGTTAAATTTTAAAACAAATAGAATCTTTAAAAATTTAAATAACATGGAAAAAATTTTAAAATATCCTGGAATATAGCTTAAATTGATCTTTCCTGCTGCTTACAGAACTAAGTTTAATAAAAATGGTAATTTTATTTTATAAAGATTATTTAATTGAAAGGCAGAGTTACAGAGATAGCAAAGGAGGGAGGGAGAGAGGAGAGAAAGAGAGAGAGAGAGAGAGAGAGAGAGAGAGAGGGAAAGAAGGAGAAAGAGAATCTTCCATCCACTGGTTAACTCCCCAAATCGCTGCATCAGCCAGAGTTGCACTAGGCCCAAGCCAGGAGCCAAGAGCTTCCTCTGAGTCCCCCACATGTGTGGCAAGGATCCAAGCAATTGGGCCATCCTCTGTTGCTCTCCAAGATGCATTAGTAGGGAGTTGGGTCAGAAGTGGAGAAGCTGAGCTTCAAACTGGCATCCATATGGGATGCCAGCACCTTAGGCTGTGGCTTAAACTGCTGCACTACAGCATGGGCCCCAAAATAACTATTTTTAAAATAGAACCTTATGACTCAAATCTTTTATATTTGTACTAAAATCATATTGAAACATTTAGAATTAACTAAAACGACTGCTTCCATGAGTAATAATATTCTGGAAATGGCAGAATGTGCTTGGACATGTAACACTACAACTACATAAGTGGGTTTGTGTCTGCAGCATGCACAAGTTTCAAAGATCTGTGACTTGTAGGTCTGGTGAATGATGGTGCATTGCTACCATGACTGGAGTTGGGCATGGAAGATTTTGTGGTTCCATAGGGGCTGCTCTGAAGTTACAAGCAGGAAAGGGAGTTGTTGTTTTTTTTAATAAATATCCTAGATTCATCATTGTAAGATTCTACAGAACAGCAAAGCAGCAGCAGCAGCTCAATCATTTCCACTGTACTTGGTTGTCATTACCAGAAGAGTAAGTGTACTTGGGTAGGGAAACGGGCACCCACAGTGGGCACAGGCATGAAAGAGAGGTTATAGCTCTTGGTCCGTTTCTATGGAAATGTCATCATCAGGGTTGGTATGGTTCTCAATGTAGCACTTTCAAACATCTAATGTTTGCCTTGTGTCCCCTAGTCATTGGGCCAAATCTAATTCTCATCCATCCTGCTTGCCCTTTAGAGCCACTTAGCATCAATTCTAGCTGGGCTCACAGGTGTGCTTTAAGTCTGGCTCCTATCTCAGCATCATGACCTCATGCAGGGCTGACAGCCTTAAACCGTAGCAGCAACCAAGGCTGAAACTGGAAAACTTTGCAATTGCTATTTTCACATTTAAATGTACTGATAATAGTTTTATATATACATATATATATACACATATATACACACATATATATACACATATGTTTGTGTGTGTGTGTGTGTGAGAAAGAGAGAGAGAGAGAGAGATAACTCAGTACATGTATATATATGATGGATAATAATCAACTTGGAGTAACTTGCAATTTCATCTCCTTAAAAATTTACCATATTTTATATTGGGAATATTCTACTGCCTTTCTTCTAGTTCTTTGTAAAATGCGTAATACATTGTGGCAAACTCTAGTCACCATACCATGCTATGAAACACTAGAACTTATTTCTCCTATCTAACTGTATTTTAGCACCCATTGTCTCCAACCTCCCTCCCTCTGCCTTCCCCATGTCCTTTCTAACCTTTCATAATCACTCTTCTACTCTATAGTTATATGAGGTCAACTTTTTTTTTTGCTTCTCCATATAACAGAAACCATGCAGTATTTAAGTTTTTGCATCTGTCTTGTTACACCTAACACAGTGTCCTCCCATTCCATCTGTGTTACCACAAACAACAGCATTTAATTTTTTATGACTAATATTCCACTGTGTGTGCACACGTGTGTTTATTTCACATTTTCTTTATCCTTTTCATCTTTTGATGAACAACTAAGTTGATTTCTTATCCTGGCTATTATGAGTGGTACTTCAATAAGTGTGAGAGTACAGATATCTATTTTATATACTTATTTCATTTCCTTTGGAAATAAACACAAGTAGTAAGATTGCTGTACATATAATATTCAATTTTTTAGCTATTTGAAGAACTTTCATCATGTTTGTACTAATGTACATTCTCATCTTTGAAATTAAGCTACTTTATTGGGTAAATATTTTTTGATTCTCAATTGTGTGCCCGACACCTTGGAAGATGGTGAAGGAGAGGATTTGTAGAGAAATAACAGCTAAGAGGAGGGCTAGTACTGTTCTTGCATCTGAGAAACCCCTATCATGGGTTTCTCACTTATTGGTTGCTGCTCCAGTCTCTTATAGCTGCACTCTTACCATGGTACAAGGTTGGGGGGCCAAGGGTGCATGCCCACCCAAGAGTTGTCCCAGACAACATTTTGTAAACCATGTTCCGGGCACCAGAATCCAGAATTTTCTATCCAAATGGACTGACTGCTTCCTGAGCTTGTACGGTCCTGTTATCTGGATTCATTCTCCTAATACTGATCCATTCTCCTTCGTGGCTATTCCTAGGACCTGGCACTGGCCAAAAGGCAGTGGATGGAGGAAACAGGACATGTGAATAAAGCTTGGACACATAGGCTGTAGTTTACACATGTGTGACCAAAGTCCTTGTAGTGAAAGAAGTATACAAGGGTAGAAAGAAAATGGGCTTTGCCATGGAACCCAAGAATTCCAAATGCAAATCTGGGTATTTCAATTTTATGAAGGTATTTGTAGAGTTAACAAGATAAAACTTACTATTAACAATCTTGGACTCTTACATATTAGATATCTTTATTAATTTATACTCTTGACTTTGACCCTTTCGATATTACAATCATGTCTGTAGGCATGACACTCAGAAATCAAATCAAATTATTATGTATTACCAACTTTACGCAAGACTTAGTTTGGGTGTTTGTAAAAATGTTCAGGGATATAGTAATATGATTCCACCAGACTTATTGTCCAAAACTGGGCCTTATCTCTAAATACTTGTGTTGAGGAAGTTGCAGAGTTTACTTAGCAGATCTGTTGGTTAATTCATGATTTCCATTCCCTCTGTGAAGCATGCCCAATAATGCCCACAACATTCATCCCAGTTCTCTACTGCTGTGTTCCACATCATGCTGAATTGGTTGCCTTAAAATAAGTGTGTTTTAGTATGCTCACTACTCTGATATTGGGACATGTTCAGCAGAAATGCCTCATCTCTACTCCATGTGATGTAAGATGGAGTGTCTGGATTCAGACTGGAGGAGCTTCATTCACATTGGTTCATTGGCATGACTGGCCTGGGGCCTTGGTTTCTCTCCATGTGGGCTTCCTTACAGCACATAGCTGGATTTCAAAATATCATGTAAGAAATGATCAATGAAGAATGCACAGAATTTTTATGACTGGTTTGGGAGTCATACAGCATCATGTGCAGCATTCTCTATCAAGGTAGTAACTAGTCCCCTCCAGATTCAAGAAAAGGACACATAGATTCTAGCTCTCCTTGAGGAGTGGCAAGGTTCTGGCTGGGCAAGTGAGACAGTAAATGTAGTTAAGCAGACCCACACATTTCTGTTCTTAACAGGTGAAGTGCCTAAGACTTAGTTCTCAAATCTCTTAATAACAGTGGTTATCACATAATTTAATTAAATGTGATAGCTAATCATGAAATAAAGGTGCTCCCCCCACCATGTGAAAATAAGGATGAAGTTTTCAAAGGTCAGAATATGAAAAAGCCATGCAAATTGGATTTTTGGGAAAGAACCTTATAGAGAACAGTAAAAAAGGGATCTAGAAGGATTCTGAATCAGATTGCTTCACAAAATGTCTCCAAGTTAACTTCACATCAAAAGAACTGAAGTTGGAACGTGTTGAACACTTGTTATGTGTATGGTTTTTACAAGAAAAATAGTGCAGAATTCCAGATAGCAGATCCTGTACTGAAATAAAAGGTCTTGTCAATCTATGCATATTCATATGTTTTAAAGAAAATAAAATGTGTAAAGTTCGCATAAATCATTTCTATCAATTTCTTATTTCAATTGGCATTTTAACTAATGACTAAATACTGATGCCTATCTATTGTGTTCAGTGAAAGGGCTTCTGTTGTACTTGACCCCCTTTTTGTCCCATTTTATCATCCTTAAATATGCATACCTACTTCATAATGGTTTTGAAATAATTGTCTAAAAGGCTACTTAACACATTCATCTTTTAATCTAGTAAGCTGCTGACTATTTTAGTGTTGTTGTTACTTTGTGAGATGTGGAGGGGTGGTGGGTTTGTGATATGTCAGGTTCTGGAGATTTGATAGTGCACATTTGGTGGAAGTGATCAAGTTCAAGGAACAACTCACTTCTCCCACGATCAGGTTTCACAAAGAACTTAAGCCCCATTGCGGAACCCTGGACTCTTGTACCTTCTTGTTCCCTCTGCCTGTGCCACCTCTTGGGACCTACTCTAGTGAATTTGCCACTCAGATTCCCTTCTAGTTGGTTCTTCCTTTTCTCTTGAATTCTCTATAGCTGCCCTGCCCCTGCTTCTTCCTCCTGGTTCTTATATCACTTATTCAACTTCAGCAGAAAGATTTTCACTGGGTTAACCGCTCTTGTTCCAAAAGGGAAAAAGAACACATCTATCTGCCACTTGACCACCTTGTAAACCAATGGGCCACAGTATCTATCATATGGCTTTTAGTTGAGAAGAAAGTCTCCAGTTTTGTAATTTGTGGCCAACATATCCTTGATTAATGACAGAACAGGACAACAGGTGTACTACCACTCTCTTCATAGATGGAACAAGGTCATAGGGTCTGTAGGACATTATTCATTTGTGGTTTACGTTCATCCCAATGCACACAGACAGGCTAGAAGTTTAGAACCAGGGTCACTCTGTTTGGTTGACCAATTATTCCTACAATAAGTTTTTTATGGTGATTGTTGGATGGTAACCAGTTAGAATGAGGAATGTTATGAGTAGAACATGGGTGTGGATCAGATGCTGGCTTTTAATCATGGCTTCTTCACTACAGAATTTCACTCTCCCTCTCCCCTGCTTTCTCCCTCTTCCTCCTCTCTCTCTTTCACTCTCCATCTCCTTTTCTCCCTCCTCCCTTTACCCCTCCCTCTCCCACTCCACTCTCCGTCACACACACACACACACAACACACACACACACACACAGTATATGTTTCTCATTAGAATCGCTCCTAAAATGAATTTGAGATAAATTTCATGTATTGTTATAAAGGATTCTCAAATGTATGCATCTGAAAACAGAATGTGCAATTCATCCTGCACACTGATCCTCTGGTCCCTCTTCTTGTCATGTTAGTATCTCAGATGCCCTATAGAAGCACAATGAAAAAATGAGGATTGAAGGCATTTGCCAAAGCAAGCCCAGAAAGTGGCAAAATTTGCCATCTTAGTTGCTTATAGTTCAGCACCCTTCAATCTTCAGTGAATATGCACGTTCTATCTTTAGAACACATTGAGAGAAAACAATTCCAGAAATGATAGAGAGAGAATCCATCTGGAATCAATTGTTTAAAATGCTCAGCGAAACTCTTCTTCTCTTTGGAACACTCCAATCCTCTAAATAGAGTTACGATTAAAATAACTCTCCCAACTCAGCCTTGGCTACAAAGTTGGGGGAAAGGGATGTTCCAACAGTATAGAGTAAGAATTTTCACAAAATAGTCTCATGTGAGAGTACTTCAATAAGTTTGTGGAAATTTTGAAATCCTTGCATATGAGGATATTCAAAAAGTTTATGTAAAATACATATTATAAAAGTATTACTCATAGGCCGGCGCCACGGCTCAATTGCCTAATTCTCCGCCTGCGGCACTGGCACCCTGGCGTTCTAGTCCCAGTTGGGGCGCCGGTTTCTGTCCTGGTTGCTCCTCTTCCAGTCCAGCTCTCTGCTGTGGCCTGGGAAGGCAGTGGAGGATGGCCCAGGTGCTTGGGCCCTGCACCTGCGTGGGAGACCAGGAGGAAGCACTTAATCCTGGCTTCGGATTGGCGCAGCGTGCCAGCCGCAGTGCTCTGGCTGTAGCGGCCATTTAGGGGGTGAACCAACGGAAGGAACACCTTTCTCTCTGTCTCTCTCTCATTATATAACTCTGCCTGTCAAAAAGTATTATTCATGGGTTTTTAAAAATTGCATCAAATTAAACCTATTGTCTAATTCAACTTTGCATGAGTTTCTTGAAGTACCTTCATATGTTATGAATCTGTCCTCACATCTACCTATCTTGCAGGGATCTACAGGGTCATTTCTCTCTATGGAGAGTAAAGAAATAGTGAGTTCACTCCCCCACCCCCGAGCCAAAAAGAAGCTAGCACCAGGAAGGAGATAAAAATAAAATAGTCAATAATCAAGTATCTGTTTGGAAATTACATCAACCACAATTAACAGCATCCTGAGCATCACTCGGTAGTGTGCATTTTTTCACTTGGGGTGGGGAGAAAAATGTCTTTTCATATAGAGCAGGCCAAAAGAAGCATTCTTTACTAGTGAGCCAAACTCACTCATTTTTCCCAGTGTGAGCCCTTGAGGTGTCTTCAGATTAGGTTTCCTGGAATGTGTTTTTATCAGAAATATTCTTGGTTCTTACTACATGTGAACTTCAGGGCATAAATAATGGATCAGATACTACAGGAAGTGATTTTCTGAAACACCAGGAAAAATACATTTCCTCCCATCAAGTGGCTTTCCCTACCCACAATCCCAAGCTCCACATCTCCCAATGTCTGTTTTTATTCATCCTAATGAGCAATAAGTGAATCCAGCCATGTTCTGTGGTCAGCCAATCTACAGCTGGGTTTTCTGTGCACTTTAGACTCAGCAGCCTGCTGTGCTCTGGCCCCAACAATTTCTATTGTGGGCCAGGGAAGTATCTGCTTTTGATTTCATTCTACCCTGAAAGCAAAAAGTTGAATCTCCCACCTAGCTTTTAAAAAATGTTTATCATTTTTGAGAAATTTAAAATTTTCATCTGCTTTGCTTGCTTTGTGCTTGTTTTGCTGATGGTCTGGATGTGCAGGTGGGCATCGGCATTCTTTTGGCAAAGAAAAGGTCACAGGGGTGATGGGATATTGCGTAACCAGAGAAGGACAAGCATGTTGTAGCTTTTCCAAGTCATCGCCTCAGAACAGACTTTCAGAGCAAGGAGTCACGCGCGATCCTATCTGATAAGACTTGGCTTTAATGACATTCTGCTCGAGGTCATTCTCTGTATCCCCTTCTGTCTCACCATTTTACTGCTTGGCGCTCTGTAGTTGGGCCACAAGAGCTTCTGCGACAAGGGAGAAGTGAGTTCTTCCCATATAATCCAGCTCAGGACCAAACTCTCTTAAAACTAATGAACTGCTATCCAATTCTCATGGACCATTTTCTAAAGGTGTAAAGGAGATCCAGCTCCCTTGGGAACTCTTATCTCTAGGCTCAGGCTGGGTCCTCTGGTGTTTTTGATATGCTCCTTAGTGTTCTAGGGGACTTTCTAAAATCCCCAAACACCTCTGATAGGATAGACCCAAGAGCTATGAGCAATCAGCAATACCAGACTCCCTTAGCCTCCTGTTGCTCCACAGTGCTCAATTTTAGGCGCAAAATACCAAGGTTGAAATTTCCTGTGTCTCATTTTATCCAATCTGAATAGCAGCAAGTGAATTCCTTCTAGGGTCACGCTCTTGGAAGAAGCACAGGAGGGAATATTTCACTGAGGGCTGGCCAGAATTTGACCCGAGGGAGCAAATCCTTGACCTATAGCCCTTCCAGTTCAGTAACCCAAACAGGTTAACTTCACACCCAGGTCTAATTGAATTCATTGCTCTGGTGGTCAGTGTGGTTCTCAATGGTTTTGAGGAAAGTGCCTCTTACTATATCCCAGGTTCAATATGAAATCCATAGCCTGAAGCAGCCGTAGCCTAGCACTTGCTCAAACCCTTCCGTTTTCTCAAAATGTCTGCTGATACTGGCCACTCCCTCCCCAGTGACCATCATGTATGTTACCATCAGTTGAAACTGCTCAGTCAGAAGCACTTAACTCGGGCTCCTGGTTCCTTCAGAGGCAGCTTGCTTACATCTTACTTCTCTCTTGGCACTCATTCTTGCAAAGATCTACTAGTTACTCTTGATTTCACAGTCTAATTTCCAAATTATCTGTACTTGCAAATAAACTTCAGAGGGGAGAGGGGGGAGCTAATTAAAGAACTATGCATTAATTCCTTATAAAATTTCATGATGGGATTCAGATTGTGAAGTATCATGTTAAGCTACTGTTTGTGATGCTGTCATTCTGTGTCAGAGAGCCAGTTTGAGTCCTGGATGCTCTGCTACCTATCCAACTTGTTCCTGGGAAGGCAGTAGAAGATAGCCCAAGTATTTGGGCCCCTTTCAGCAATGTGGGAGATCCAGATAGAGTTCTTGGCCTCTGGCTTTGGTTCACAAACAGCCCTGGCTGTTAACAACCATCTGGGAAGTGAACTATCTGATGGGAGATCTCTCTATCTTTCTTTCTCTGTCTGCCTCTCTCTCTCTCTGTAACTCTGGCTTTTGAATAAAAATTGAAAAGAATAAAACCACAAAATATTTATTGAGTATGGGCAAGTAAGTACATGAATTACAGTAATGAAGTAAACACAATCCCTGTCCCCAAGATCAATATGCACCCCATATCCAAGAAATATGATACAGCCTTGGAACAGTAAGTCTTGGGCAATGTGGCAACATAGGAGAGGGGTCCAACAGCACATTACCAAGTTAAGGAAAGACATCCCAAACCATAAGAAATCTACCCAAGTGGTGCTTCAAGTGTTGTTTATGGGATGAAAAATTACTGCCAAAGGCATATTATTTTTCATCTGCAAAAGATTAATTTAAAAGTGATCCTGGATGTGTAGAATCTTTTGTCCTCATGGGACATGTTCTTCCATGACAGTGCACTTATTAGCTAAAGGCAGCATAGCATAGCTGTCAAGGTCAGTGACTGTGGAGTCACACTATCTTGGTCCACACCCCAATTCCCCTATCCACTGCATGACTTTGAGCCAGTTACTAAAACTGCTACAGGCCCTGGGCTTCTCATCTGTAAAATGGCATAATGCCATTGAGCTAGTAGGGATGGAATGAGCACTAAAGGAGTAAGTGTGGAGGAGGTCTAAAATATTTTGTAGTTAAAAATGGATTTTGAATCCCAGGTTTGAAAATGAGATTTTATTCCTAGGATCAGGAAGAATGGAACTACTTCCACCAATAGGCATAAACATCTGGTTCCATGCAGCGACATATGGGTCCCCTCTGCCTAACTTGTCATGTTCATTTGTTACACAGTGTTCTTCATACATGGGTGATGACCTGAGGATGCCAATACCCCGACCTCTGACTGAATACAGGGTAGGATATATTAGCATGTTGTCCCAGCAATTCTTATCTTAATGGCCTCTTCCCTCTCATGCTGTTTCTTCTGAAAACACTACCGCTGGCAGACTCCTAACCAATTCACTCAGTCTAAACCTTAGCATTTTTAGATTCCATTAAAATATTAATTTTAGTTGTCTACCAGCTATACAATAAAAACAGGTCATGGACACTGTTGTCAGGGGAGAAAAAGAGGGGAAAAGTGAGGAAGCATTTATTAAAGTCATGATGGAGCCAAAGGGAAAACCTATGTTACTTGTTCTCTTTTTTTTGAAAGATTTATTTATTTACCTGAGAGGCAGAATTACAGATAGAAAGAGGGAAAAATGGAGAGAGAGGTCTTCCATCCACTGGTTCACTCTCTAAATGGCTGTGATGGCTGGAGCTTGGCCAATCTGAAGCCAGGAGCCAAGAGCTTCTTCTTGGACTTCCATGTGAGTGCAAGGGTCCAAGTACTTGGGCCATCTTCTATTGCTTTCCCAGGCCATTAGCAGGAAGCTGTATCAGAAGTGGAGAAGCTGGGAACCAAACCAGGTTCCATATGGGATACCAATGCCACAGGAGAGACTTAACTTACTATCCCACAGTATTGTCCCCATTATTTGTTCTCTAACGTTTTCTTTGAATCATTTTGGCATCTGAGTAGGTCTTCTTATCCATGACTTCCATTGTCCTGTGATACCTCATTACTTAGTAACAGGAAAAAAGTATAAATAACCAGATTATTCAATGAAATCTCCAAAATCCAAACATCATTTGCAATTACTCAGGCTTTGGATGCAGAGATAATAAATGGTAATGTGTCATGGTACTGTGGATAGGTCAAGGACAATGCTATAAATCTGTAAATCTCTACCCATAAATTCTTTAATCTATCTATTGTATGTCTATTATGTATCTTCTAATCTCTGTGTGCTTATGTCTATCTTTCTATATCTATGTCTATCTTTTTATCATCTGTTCATCTATATCTATCACTCATCTGTCTCATTTGTCTTCCTTCCTCTCTTCCTGTTTCCCTTCTTCCTTCCTTCCTTCCTTCCTTCCTTCCTTCCTTCCTTCCTTCCTTCCTTCCTTCCTTCCTCCTCCTCTTCTTCTTTTCTATCTCTCTCCCTCCCTCTCTCCCTCTTTCTCTGTCTTTGTCTTCACCTTTATCTTTCCTTCTTTCTAATCCATGTACTGTGTCTCTCCAGTTTGGAGGAATAGCTCTGAAAGTGTTTCCAAGAGAACTTAGCTTCAGTTAGAATATGTATTTTTACTATAAAGGACAAGAGGACATAGAAACTAACCCAGAAAATAAGATCCTAAGTGACTAGTCTGCTCCATGTGTTGTCCTAGATGCTTACATAGATCACTTCATTCATCCTCACAATAACCTGTACAGCAGGTAGAAGTTTCTGTGTTTCACAAAAGCAGAAATATGGGGCTCAGAGAAATTTTTCCAGTATCACATAACAACTGGTGAATTTGCTCTAGTTTAACCACAGGATTCAGAGAAATAATTTTCAAATAATTAGAAAAAAAATTATCATCAGGAGTGACTTTATTTTTGTGGGGATGATAACAAAATATACTTCCACAAGTACTTTAGTCTTTGGGAATAAAAGCTATCAGAGTACACTTTTAGAGGCCATGGTCAAGTTTATCAAGATCCATTATACTAACCTGGAAATGAATCACTGGGGTTAAGATCTGCCTTGAAGATGGAAACAAGGTTGGCTAGGAATGGAAGAAGAGATTGTAACACTGTGAAAACAACATGGTGCTTCCGTCTGCCGCTAGATGCTTATCCATGGGACATTGTTTATGTTACAGGTCTGCCTGTCTTTCTACTCCATAGGGTTCATTAGTTCATCCTAGTGGCCCCAGAAGATTCCATGTCAATCAAATGTCTAGAGGCTGCGGGAAATCTTTCTAAAATTATGTCATATAAGGAGTATTATGTATGATATAAACACTGTCCTGTTAAGTCAGGAGCTTAGTCACTCGGACTGGCAATGAGGCAAATGATGAAAGCAAAAAGGTCATGGAAGATCTAGATGCAGTTCTGAGCTGAGTCATTCTCCTTGGGCCCTGGTTACATTGGGCTAGGTCAGTGGAGAGTGACACAGCAGAGGTCACGTCAGGTGAGCAGTAGGGAGGGCAATGACACTTTTATCTCAGAAGTGACCCAAGTGGTAGAAGGTGAATGAAAAAGGAAGAATAGACTTGCAGTTGAGGACATTACAGAGTGAGAATTATGGATGGATAATTCACTCAGTCTGTAAGTCACACTACTAACAAGCAACGAGCTCTTATTATGAACAGAGATGGATGCTATGAGGGATTCAGACTATGTGACATGGTTTTTGCTCTTGGCAATATAAGTAATAAAGGCTAGTGAGATGCAGGATGAAATTAATATCATAAATGAAGTATGAAAATCCCTTCCTAGTCATATCTTAATCTCTGGGTACAATTTAGACAAGATAAAAACACCACTTCAAGAAACTATGTAGGACTAAGTCTTCCTGTGTGTGAAGAGTTAGATATTGATGTTTAAAGGCTGGGCACTTGGTAGGGAGGCGGACGACCAGATGCCAGTGCCAGAATAGATCTGTGGTTAATTGAAAGAAGATCTTGTGATAAATCATGATGCTAGAAATAAGGCTTGGTCACCAAATATGACATAGAGCAGCCTTTAGGAGGGCCTAGTGTTGGGGATTCAAAGGCCAATTCTTTCCCTGCTTGAGATACTTGATCACTAACAAATTAATCCACTTAAGCCTCATTGGCCCTGCAGCCCCATTTGTAAAACAGGGATGATGATGTCTGTGCTTTTGGAGGGTTATGACAATTAATATAGTGATAAATGTAGATTACAAGTCAGACACTCAGCAGAATCCACGGTTCCTCATCCACCTTTTCCCAAAGACCTGCCTGTGTTATTGCCTTTCAATGGTTCATGTGATTAGAAGGAAATGCATCTAATAAGGAAGTGATTTTTATTTTCTACAGACTATGCAGCTCTATTTAAAATGCCACATCAATATCAAACTCCCACTCCCCTTGCTTTTTGATGTTCTCAATACATAGAAAGGACCCCTTCTTAGGGGGAACAAATGTACATCTTTATGTAGTAGGTTAGGTTGGCAAATGGAAGACTCATATTGTGCTGCCTCTGCAGTTATTAAACAGGGACAAATTCTTTGGAAATGTAACTTTCAAGGGTATTATTGGTCTATTTTCTGAGTCTGCAGTAGCCTGCAGTGAATGGAAATTATTTCACCTGCAATATTTAGAGCTGGGACTAATGAATCTTCATATCTTTTCATACTCATCTATTCTTATTTAAAAGCTATGAATAGTGGCAGTTTGGAAAGATGTACTCATTCATGGGTGCAATGAAAAAGAGATGGCATTGCAGCAGAAAAGTTCATAATGTCCTTCCCCAAGAGAGAGAAAATAATTGCTACAGGAGTTAGAATTTAACTCTTTACTATTATTTCTTCAAAAGGCCTCACTATAATGATTTTTTCTTTTTCTGTTTTCATTATAGTATTCCCAGTTTAAGTGCAGAACATTTTATGGATACAAATCTGCATTAATATCTTCACATATTTATATACAAGTGCATATTGCCAACAAAAGAAATTTTAATTTTATTGAATTATTTTTCCAAAGAACTCAAAAGACTTTTGACATGTGTCCAACTGCAGACTTAGACTTTGAATATTGCTTTACCCAATATATAGACAAATAAATAGGGCCAGGAAGTAACTCTTGGCTCTGAATTTCTAACTTACAAAGAGTTGTAGTGGAAAAGGTCTTTAAGCAGATGAGAATAAGTATATCCTTGGAGCTGGTGTTGTGGTGCAGTGGGTTAATTTGCCACATGCAATGTTGGCATCCCATCTGGGCCCCAGTTCAAGTCCTGACTGCTCCACTTCTTACCCAGCTTACTACTAATGTGCCTGGAAAAACAGTGGAGGGTGGCCCAAGTCCTTTGGTCTATGCATCCACATGGGAGACTTGGATGAAGTTCCAGGTCTGTCTCAGCCCTGGCTGTTGCAGCCATCTGGGGAATGAACCTGTGAATGGAAGATGTTTCTCTGTTCTCTCTCTTTCTTTCTGTAACTCTGCTTTTCAAATAAGTAAATAAATCTGTTTTTATAAAAATTGGGGTAACTAAATATTTCCTTGGTGAAAAGATGGATTTAGTTCTATTTAGCAGGAAAAACTTTCAGTACTACTTTCTTTTTTTTAGTTTTTTAATTTTTTTTTTTATTTCACAGAGTTATAGGCAGTGAGAGAGAGAGAGAGAGAGAGAGAGAGAGAGAGAGGTCTTCCTTCCATTGATTCTCTCCCCAAATGGCTGCCGTGGTCAGCGCTGCTCCGGTCTGAAGCCAGGAACCAGGTGCTTCTTCCTGGTCTCCCATGCAGGGGTCCAAGCACAGAACCATCCTCCACTGCCCTCCTGGGCCACAACAGAGAGCTGGACTGGAAGAAGAGCAACCTGGACTAGAACCCAGTGTTTAAATGGGATGCTGGTGCCGCAGGCGGAGGATTAATCAAGTGAGCCACGGTGCCAGCCCCCAGTACTACTTTCTAAACTATGGTTTTACTGGAGAGTGAGGATCAGTATTACCATTTGGAGAGAAATTAAATTCTATTCATGCTCAATGGTGTGGTAGGAAAGAGAATCTGGATATATTGATTTTGGCTTTTTTTGTTAAGGAATTATGTGTCTTTGAGAATATCATTTAATATTTTCAAAACTCAGTTTAGAGTTAGAAAATATCTAGTATGTCTTTCTGGCACTCCTTAGTCTTGTGCACATATCATCACCAACATCACGACATCAATGTTGGCATTGCTTCTTATTGGCCCCTACTTGGCCTTAGCACATTTGAAGTTAAATCTATTCACCCTCTGCCAAATTTGAAGTAAAATATATTCACTCTCTGCCTCTGGACTGGAAGACTTCAAGGCTACCATCTAAAATTATAGGATTGACTTTTTTACACAGCTTGTATGTGTTTAATAGCAATGATTTAAAACAACTGCACATTTGGAAAGTGCCTGTTAGTACCCATTGTTAGATGGGAAGCCCCAGGGAACACGGCCCCAGACTAATGAAGTTCTTAAAATGTCACACACGCAGCCCATGGAAGTTGAGTGCTAACTGATGGGCTGTTGGGGTCCCACCCCAGGATATAGAGATATCATCTGGTTTCTCCTATACATAAGCTACACTACGTGATTTTAAAACTATGCTGCAAGCACAGGAGAAAGAGAACATTTAGCAATAAAAAGATCTAGCTATTGGCAGCAATGCACCATGAAGTCTCTGTGGAATTTTTGGTGTTGTTATTGTTGAGGTGACAGTGCAAAGACATATGTGTAATTCTGAGCGTGACCTCCTCTAACTCCCAGACCTCCCTGGGGAAGGACACATTAGCAGTCTGAGTCTGTAATATGGAACTACATATCTGCATGCATTACCCACTGCAGGGGCCTTACTGAGAACATATTGTTCATGATTGCACTGATTAGGTCTTTATGAACAGATGAAGCTACATAATGTCTTAGGTTGTTTTATTTACTCTGGACTCAGATCGTTTTTGGTTTTATTTGATTGATTTTCTTTCTTTTTTTGCTCTGCAGAAATCAAGACATTCATAAAAGAAACAATGCATTTGGAAAACATAGTATTGATTTATACCTGCAACAGGAAAATAGCTTTAGAGAAATCAAAGCCTCTTTGGGGGCTGTGTGTCGCTTCTGCATGATTCTGAAGGTCCATCTACTTCCAAACTGAGTCTATAAATCACTACAGATGAGGATGCTTTGCTCCTCCTTGGTCTACAAGGAGCTGTGCCTCTTTCTGGAGTTGCCTTGCTGCCTTGGGATGGCAGTGCAATGACACTGCACCAGTGCAGAAAGATGGGATTGCCTGAGGTAGTGCAGGGGAGGTCAGCTACTCACAATTCCCCTGTACATTTTCCATTGGCTGCCATGCTCTTCTCATGTTACATAGCAGGCTTCTATGAGCACCTGTGCTTGCTGTTAGGGCTGTCATAACCAAGTATCACAGACTGGGGCCTTCACTACAAGACATTAATTTCCTCAGAGTTCTGGAGGTTGGAAGTCCACGTTCAATACAGCAGCAGGATGAGAATCTTGAGGGCCACAGGAAGGGCTCCGTTCCAGGCCTTATTCCTGGCCTCTTTACATGGTCATCCTGTGTGTCTAATTTCCTCCTCTTACAAGGACACCCGTCCTATTGGATCAGGGCTTACCGTAATGACCTCATTTCAACTCCATTGCTCCTTTAAAGGCTGCATCTTCAAATGAATCACACATTCTGAGATCCTAGGACTCTGACATGAATTTGGAACAGAATTCATCTCAAAATGCACTTATTATGATTTTTGTTCTTTTTCTAAGTTCTTTATTTGTATTATTTCACCTAATACTCACAGTAACTTTATACCACAATGAACTAGGTGCTACTGGCCATTTTTATAATGAGGAAATGGGCCGGCGCCGCAGTTTACTAGGCTAATCCTCCGCCTGCGGCTCTGGCACTCCAGGTTCTAGTCCCGGTTGGGGCGCTGGTTCTGTCCCGGTTGCTCCTCTTACAGTCCAGCTCTTTGCTGTGGCCCAAGAAGGCAGTGGATGATGGCCCAAGTGCTTGGGCCCTGCACCCACATGGGAGAAGAGGAGGAAACACCTGGCTCCTGGCTTCATATTGACGCAGCATGCTGGCCATGGCGGCCATTTGGGGGGTGAACCAACAGAAGGAGGACCTTTCTCTCTGTCTCTCTCTCTCTCTCTCTCTCTCACTGTCTGACTCTGCCTGTCAAAATAAATAAATAATAAAAAAATATAATGAGGAAACCGAGGCACAGGAAGGGGAAAAATCTGCCTATATCCCGAACACACATAAGCAGTTATTTTACTTGGCAAAGATTGATTTCTTCATTCTTTGAAGAATTTCATAAATAAGCTTCATAGTATTTTATATCATAGTAATAAATCATGGAAAATTTAATAATTGGCCTTTTTGACATATATATGCATTATAAGCTTTTTGTATTTCATGTGCTGCATCAAGTAGGTGATTAATATTCAACAATTTGATTTGAAAGACTTTTGAAGGCAGAAATAGAATACACAAACTTTAGGAAGAAGTGAAAATGAGGAGTTTAGCTAGATAGTAGTTTAGGTTTAGTGATAAATCACTACACAAATATCAGGATATTGAACCTGTGATCATGACATATTTTGAGAATTTGATGAATATACAGGTGTTACATTTTCCTTTCCTTAGTATTATTATCAAAATATTCATTGGTAGGGTCAGTGTCAATGCCATGAGCTTGAAAAATCAGGCATAATTTTAGCTTTTTTAACTAGTGATTGCTTATGTAATTGGCAGAAGAACTGAAGTACAGGAAAAGAGTTCTCACTTCCTCAAGATCACAAAGCAGAGGTGAAGTGGAGGCAGGGCCAGCGCCCAGCACAAATAATACACAGACACACTTTCAATATTGCCCATCACTGGGGACTAATTCTCCAGTAGCTCAGTTTCTGATTAGTCACTTTTCTCCAATTAAAAGATCTGTGAGTAAAGACAAGATTTCCTGTTACTTGTACTTAGACTCTTTTTTTTTTTTTTAAGATTTTTATTTATTTTGAGAGGTAGAGTTACAGACAGTGAGAGGGAAAGACAGAGAGAAAGGTTTTCCGTCCGTTAGTTCACTCCCCAGATAGCCGCAACAGCCGGAGCTACGCCAACTCGAAGCCAGGAGCCAGGAGCTTTTTCCCCGTCTCCCTCTTGGGTGCAGGGACACAAGGACTTGGGCCATCTTCTACTGCTTTCCCAGGCCATAGCAGAGAGCTGGATTGGAAGAGGAGCAGCCAGGACTAGAACCGGTGCCCATATGGGATGCCGGTGCCACAGAGAATTAACCTACTGTGCCACTTCTCTGGCCCCTGTACTTAGACTCTTTATGTGGAAGAGCATGTGATGGAATCAGACATGGAGTATTCACATATAATCGATATGTAATTATTATTTTGTTGGTTCAGGCAGAGTGTGTGCTCAAATCTGAAACCTTCATCAGCAGCGCTGTCTGTTCACGTACAGCTCCTTGCAAAATGTGTTTCTTTTCTTTACTGCAATCAGAGGAAGACCCTTTAGCTGACTTTGAGAGGGAGTTTGTGTAGATATCACACTAAGGTTTCCTTTTGTTCTAGATCCACAATGCCTATTCAGGAATTCCTTAATGGCATTCCTTGGATTTTCCTTGCTTTTATCTGGTCTCCCTCTCCATTTCCACCAAGGCACAGTGAGGATACCACCATTCTTTTTCATTCACATTTCTCATCACTCAAGTTCTTCCCCATTAGAAGTGTGAAGATAAAGACTTAGAAAGTAATGGTGACCACTGTGAGACCTAGAGCTGACTGCAAGGAACAATAAAATGCAGACAGGTCTTGAACTCTGCTCTTTGATATCCAGTCCTTGTGCTTTAAGAAACAAAATGATCAAACAATCCCAGACAAAGAACCAGATGAGCACAAGAGCATGGGCTCACGTGCAGTGTTCTGGAGCTGGGACACTTGGTGTGCGTGACCTTGACATTATCCAAATGTTGAGTGATGCGAGCCAGGCTCTTAACTGTGTTTTAATGTGGTTTTTGAGCATGAGGCACGTATTTACATATTGTATACAGCTGTGGCTGCTTGAAAATGCAAAACCCTTGTGATAATGGCTTTTGTTTTGTTTTGGAGAGAAATACAATCCTTGTGTGTCTCAATAAACCTCTAAATTTTTTCTCTGTGAAATAAGAAGTTTTATCTGATTATTGGTTTCTAATTTAGGTCCCTAATTTAGCCTTCATGTGAGGTGAATGTCTTCTTCTAATGGTGTTGCCCTAGAAATCATCATTTGTCTGATCCCATTGTGAAAAAGTGGCTGTACTTACTTTAGGTTCCCAAATTTCTGGGTCAAAAACTCAAGCACACAGTGAATCATGAGGTGATGAAACTATCACTAAAATATCCCTTCATCGTTTTCTATACTAGGAAATAAGTGTGAGCCTTTTTTTTTTAAAAAAAAAAAAACTATTTATTTATTCATTTGAAAGGCAGACTATCTGAAAGAGAGGGAAAGACAGAGAAAAACCATCAACCTCAAATGGCCACAGCATTCAGAATTGGGCTAGATTGACCAGGACTCAGGTCTCCTGCACAAGTGACAGACAGCTAGTTACTTGACAATCAACTGAAACCTTCCCAGATGTGTTAGCAGGGAGCTGACTCTCAGGCAGAGCAGCTAGGATGTGAACTAGCACTCCAATATGGAATGCTGGTGTTGGAAGCAGAGGCTTAACCCTGTGCCATAACATTGGCTCCATGTGAGGCTATTTCTCAAGGTAATGTGTACGACTTTCTGTTCTGAAAACTGTGGTTTGTCTATACATCTCACTTTAAGAAAGCTAAGTAGGCAAGGAAGAGTGTCAGTTTCCTTTGAAATGTATAATTTATCATTCTTAGTTTGTGGATGTGTCTCTCTCGTGTTTCAAAATTCCAATAGAGGTCAACCATAGGTTAGCAAGATAATGCTTGGGAATGAAATAATGTTGATAATCATGGCAAATTATACTTACAGGGTATATGAGGGTCCTTCAAAGAGTTCATGGAAAATGTGTATTATGGAAAACCTATGCATGGATTCCAAAAATTTTTACAGCAAACTTCCTTTTAATTCTGTTTCACATAAAACTGTGAAGTAACTGCCTGTATTATATTCCTGATAGTGTTTTACATAGCTTGCAAATTTAGGACTTACACATTACACTATGTGGCAAACATAAACTTCTAGGCTCACACATGAGCTATTTAGAGATCAAAGCCTTGTTTCACACAAATACTATACTTTGCTGACATTTCCTCTATGTATAACCCCAGGAGTCTAGTTGGAATGCGGGAATCTGATCATGGGTTTCCAGTACACACTCTGATTTCCTCGTGTGACATAAGGATTTAGGAATACAGTGGATATTTCATACCTGTGGCTTCTGCATCTGTGGATTCAGCTAACCTTCATTCAAAAATACTTGAAGAAAAACTATCTGTACTGAACAGGTGCACATTCTTTTTTCTTCTCAGTAGTCCCTGAACAATATAGTGTCACAACTATTTCCATTGTATTATAAGTAATCTAACAATGATTTAAAGCATATGGGAGGGTGTGTGTAGATTCCATGCAAATATTATTCTATTTAATGTCAGAGACTTGAGCAGTCATTGATTTTGGTATCCATGTGCTGGTTGTGATGGGGTGGGGGTTGGGGGTTCTGGAACTGACCCTATGTGGATCTAGAGGAAGGGCCGTGCTCAGTTGTGTCTTCTCTGCCCTATCTTCATGGATTATCTCTCGGGACCCAATTAGGTAGTGTGGGCATTACAATTAAGCTGAAGTTCATATTTCTAAAAATTCTTCCTCTTGATCAGTTCCGGTTCACATAGAATATAGATACAGATCATTCAGAATAGTTCTAGTGGTGACAGGAAATTCTATCATTTCTTCACCTATAAAATATCTATTGTATTCAGAGTTCCTCAAGATCTTAAAGTTCTTGTATAAAATTTGCTTATCTTAGCAAATAATGCTACTATGGAAAAGGCTTATTTAATAAAATTTGGGAAGAAGTTCTGATAACAGGCTGGGATGTATAACAGAGTGTGTTTCTTCATCCAAGAAATGACTATTATTACAGAGCATTGCGTTTTGTCCAAATATCTCATTAATCCTATGACAATTCTCAACCTAACTCCTTCTGTCCCCTTAATTAGGCAAATTTCCCAATTCTCTTGTAGATGGCTCCATGGAGAGGGCTGGAAGATGCCACTCAAGGTGGCCTCTGTTCCCTGGAGGTATGCTGAAAGTGGAGCCTAAAGGGGTGGAGTGGGACAAGACTCTCAGGAACTCCGTTTTCTCCTGCCTGCCCTTGGGTTGTAAGTGAGCACTTGGCCTGCTGTACCATCTGAGGGAGGTATGTAGGAGAGAACAGCCAAGCTGTGATAAGCAGGCAGGCACTGGGGGCTGGTCTTATTTCAAAGCCGTGCTCCAGAATGGGGGTCGGAGTCCTGCATTTCCTACGGAGCATCAGCTGCTGTCAGAAGCATTAGAACTCAGATTCCTAGAGAGCGCACTACAGACTTCACAGCTGAACATGGTGCAGGGCTCCTACCCATGCTGAGGGTCCCAGGTCAAGCTGCCCACTCCTTGGTTTAGCTTCACTGGCATTTTTACTGCACTGCTAAAGAACAAGGGCTTCAACTCAAAACATACATGTCAATTCATTAGGAATAAAAATTCATTTTGTTGCAAATATTCAGATAAAGTTTTTTTTATCTTTTATTCATTCATAAAATCAGTTTTTATTTTATTATTTTATTTTTGAAAAAATGTTAATCAGTTTTTAGCATGATTTGTAGATTCAGTTCTAAGAACATAATGATATTCCCTTCCTCCCTCCCTCTCCCTCCTCAAACCATCCTTCCTTCTCCATTTCTTTTTCTTTTTGTAGTTTTTTTAAAGATTTATTTATTTATTTGAAAGTCAGAGTTACCTACAGAGAAGGCGAGGCAGGCAGAGAGAGAGAGAGAGAGAGAGAGAGAGGTCTTCCATCTGCTGGTTCACTCCCCAAATGGCCACAACTGCTGGAGCTATGCCGATCCAAAGCCAGGAGCCAGGAGCTTTTTCCTGGTCTCCCACGTAGGTGCAGGGGCCTAAGGACCTGGGCCATCTTGTACTGCTTTTCCAAGCCATAGCAGAGAGCTGGATAGGAAGTGGAGCAGCTGGGTCTCAAACTGGCACCCATATGGGATGCTGGCATTGCAGGTGGTGGCCTCACCCACTACGCCACAGTGCCGGCCCCTTGTTTTAGTTTTTGAGATGACATATTTTAAAATTACATTACAGTAAAAAAGCTTAATACTTCACCAAATAAGAAGCTTAACCGCTAAAATGCAAAAAGACTGTAGTTTCGTGGGACTATAGACAATGGCTATATACAATAATTGAATGGAAAAATGACCATTTCACCCATATATAGTAATTTTTAAAGTAATCACATATCATTAAAACTATAGTAGTATAACATTCTTAACCACTGGTTTGACAAAGCTATAAAGTTTAACAAAACTATATTTGCAGCAATACTGATACATACAGAATTTTTCTTTAGTTTTTTTTTTTTAATTTTAGCTTCTGGATACAAGGGAGATCATGTGTCTTTCTGGGTCCATCTTATTTCACTCAACATCTTGTCCTCCAGTTGCATCCATTTTGCTGCAAATGATAGAATTCCATTCTTTTTTTCTATAGCTGAATGATAATCCATTGTGTATATACACCACATTTTCTTTATTCATTCATCTGAGTTGGATATCTTGGTTGGTCCCATATTTTTCTGTTGTGAACAATGCTGCTATAAACATCACAGTGCAGGTATGTTGACACAGTGTGTTCAAGTTTTTCTGGCATATACCCTATAGTGGGATTGCTGGATCATATGGCAAGTTTATTACTAGTTTTATAGGAAATCTTCACAGTGGTCTCCACAATGACTGTACTAGTTTACATTCCAACCAACACTGCAGGAGTGTTCCCCTTTGTCCACAGCCGTGCCTGCATTTGTTACTCTCTGTATTTGGGATTTTAGCCATTCTGATTGGGTTAAGTGATAACTCATTGTGGTTTCGATTTGCATTTCCCTGGTGGCTAGTGATGTTTTTTATATTCGTTGGACATTTGTATATCTACATTTGAGAACTGTCTATTGAAGTCCTTTGCCCATTTGTCAACTGGACTGCTTGTTTTTTTGTTGATGAATTTTTTTTTTGACAGGCAGAGTGGACAGTGAGAGAGAGAGAAACAGAGAGAAAGGTCTTCCTTTGCCATTGGTTTACCCTCCAATGGCCGCAGCGGCCAGCACGCTGCGGCCGGCGCACTGCGCTGATCCGATGGCAGGAGCCAGGTACTTATCCTGGTCTCCCATGGGGTGCAGGGCCTAAGTACTTGGGCCATCCTCCACTGCACTCCCTCGCCACAGCAGAGAGCCGGCCTGGAAGAGGGGCAACCGGGACAGAATCCGGCGCCCCGACCGGGACTAGAACCCGGTGTGCCGGCGCCGCAAGGCGGAGGATTAGCCTAGTGAGCTGCGGCGCCGGCGTTGATGAATTTTTTATGTTGATAATATATTTGGGAGATTAGGGCCGGCGCCGCGGCTCACTAGGCTAATCCTCCGCCTTGCGGCGCCGGCACACCGGGTTCTAGTCCCGGTCGGGGCGCCGGATTCTGTCCCGGTTGCCCCTCTTCCAGGCCGGCTCTCTGCTGTGGCCCAGGAGTGCAGTGGAGGATGGCCCAGGTGCTTGGGCCCTGCACCCCATGGGAGACCAGGAAAAGCACCTGGCTCCTGGCTCCTGCCATCGGATCAGCGCGGTGCGCTGGCCGCAGCGCGCCGGCCGCGGCGGCCATTGGAGGGTGAACCAACGGCAAAGGAAGACCTTTCTCTCTGTCTCTCTCTCTCACTGTCCACTCTGCCTGTCAAAAAAATAAATAAATAATAAAAAAAAGAAAGAGATTGGAAAAAAATGTTTTTTAAAAAAAATATATTTGGGAGATTAATCCTTTGTCAGGTAGGTGGTTTGCAAATATTTTTTCTTCTGTTGGATGTCTCATCACTATATTGATTGTTTCCTTTGCTGTGCAAAAACAACTGCTTTTGGTATAGTTGCATTTGTTTAGTTTCGCTTTTGTTGCCTATTCTCTGCAGGTCTTGACAGAGAAGCCTTCCCCTACAGCAGTGTCTTGGAGTGTTTCCCCTATATTTTTTTCCAACAACTTCATAGTCTTAGGTCATAAATTTAGGACTTTGACCCATCTTGAGTTGATTTTTGTATATAGTGAGAGATACAGATCTAATTTCATTCTTCTACATATATACATCCAGTTTTGCCAGCACCATTTGTTGAGGAGATTGTCCTTAATAAATAATGTTTAAATCACACTACATCTTTATCTGAGTTTTAAAAAACCCTATATCAATAAGCAATCTTACTTTCATTATGTGAGATCATAAATTGAAAGGTGGCCATATACAGTATGTGTCAAACAGCATTTTAGAAGCAAATTCAAGAGGAAGGAAGAGCATGCTTCCTCTAGAGAGTCCCAGGTTCAAATCCTGGCTCTCCAACACACAGTGTCTGCTGTGTATTGATGTGTTTTCACTGGGTCCCCCAAAAGTTCATGTTCTGGGGCATGGTCTCCAGTGCAGCACAGTTGAGATAGTGGGGGTGTTTAAGAGGTGGGTCCTAGCACAAGGTACATGAGTCATGGAAACTGCTGCTCTCAAGAGATGGATGTAGTTCTAGCAGGACCCTGGTTAGTTCTCATGAGAGTGAATTGTTAGAACAAGAGCAAGCCTGGCCCCTGAAGCCCTCTGGCTTCCTGGCTCACCATGTGATTCCTTCTGCACAAGTTCCCACCATTGTGATGCCACCCACGATGAGGCCCTCCCCAAAGGCAAAACAAATGGAGCCACATGAGCTTAGGCTTTCAACATCCACAGCTGTGAGTTAACTATATGTCTTCTTTATAAAGTTATCCAGCCTCAAGAATTTTGTTAGGGCATCAGAAAATGAATGAATACAGTCTTCATATAAAAATGCAGTCAATTTCTTGCCATATAGAAAGATTATATGTGTGTCTGGCACACATAAGGAACTCAGTTAAGTGTTAGCTTCTCTTCTTATACTTCCTCTCATTCTACTTGATCTGCCTTCCCCCTAGTTTTATCATGATTCATAGATGTATAGGACTTTTCCTAAGTGTCTCTTGCCAACTATAATTAATGTCTAATGTTCCGACAGTCTCTGGTGGAGGGGTTGCAAGTGAAAGGAGAGACAGGACACGGGACCTCTTCCTCTGAAGAATGCTACAGGACAGATCCTGCATGTTTCCTTATTCACAAGGATTACAACAGCCATTTGTACAGTCATGTGCATACTCATATAACTCTAAGAGCTCTTTGAAACATGTTTAGCAAGAAATATTAAATAAGCATGTCTGGGAAAGTAGTTGCATGTCTTTGTGGGAGCCAATGTTCCCATAAGGGCTCAATGCTCTTTTTGTTAGTGGGTCATTTACTGTCCTCAATCAACTCCTGCGCCACACTCTGTGTCCAGGAGGATGTGTCCATACTGAGAGTGCTTTGGCGGAAACTATGTTTCATACACTCTGGGGTTGGGATTCATATAGCATTTAGATTTGTAGACTAAGTGAAGCTCTCCCCAGTGCGAGTGGGCATCATCTAACAGGTTGAGGGCTAGGATCATTCAAACAGGTGGAGAGAAGTTGAGTTGTTCTCCACCTGACTACTGGAACTCAGAAATGATTTTCTGGCTTTCAACACTCCTGGTTCTCTGACCTGTAGATTCACACTGGGATCTACCCTGCCAGCCCTCTGGCTCTCAAACCTTCAAACTATACACTGGTTTCCTGGATAACCCATTTTTCAGACAGCAGATTATGGGACTTCTCTGCTTCCACAGTCATGTGAGCCTATTCCTTATAATAAATCTCATATATAAAACAGGAATGCACCATATAGATGGCTAGTTCCATGGAAACCATGTAATTTTCTCTCTTCCCACATCTGGCTTTGTGCTTTGTTTACTTCCCCAGATCCCTGGCTCCTTTAGCAGAAGAACTTCTTAGGTTCCAGGGCAGAGAGTCTGTTGAGATAAAAGCCAGGACGGCAGAAGAGTGTTAGCCCCTCATTGGTCAACAGTGACATCATGTACTAAGTATTTGGCTCTGGGGATAAGAATAATTGAAAACATGCCTCCATTCTCCAGACATCATGTAGAATAGTGATTGGCTCTTGCTTTTATAGAGTTATTCTTAAGGTATAGTCATCAGCATATCAATGTTTTTTCAAATATAAGCTTTTACTTTTTCTTGTTCGTATGCAAGGGCAGCATCATTCAGCCAGTAACCTATCAACCAACATATTCCAATGTTATGCTCCCCCAAAGTCCTTAATCTCTATTCACTGGGTGTTTTAGGAAAACTTGTTCATGAGTATGAGTATGGGCATGTGTGTGTGTGTGTGTGTGTGTGTGTGTGTGTGTGTGTGAATGTATTGATCATTGCTTTATAGCATAAATGTTTCAACTTAG
The DNA here is from genome assembly GCF_964237555.1 of Oryctolagus cuniculus. Taxonomy (NCBI): domain Eukaryota; kingdom Metazoa; phylum Chordata; class Mammalia; order Lagomorpha; family Leporidae; genus Oryctolagus; species Oryctolagus cuniculus. Next base: position 45,120,965 of record NC_091445.1, on the reverse strand, counting down.
TCATAGAATGAACAGTGTACTGTTGGCAGAACTCTTTATTATTGCTCAAAATAATGCACTGTATCATTACCTAGCCATTCTTAGATCTGGAAGAACTAGGAGGTCACCGAGTTCAAAGTCTTATACTATGTTTCATGTTACTAAAGGATAAGCAAGTTTTAAAGGTGCAAATACAAAACAACTAATAAAAAATAAAAGGCCCTGATCTTAAGCTCACAATAGTATCCTCTTCCTTTGAAAACACCTGCATTTTCTTGGTGCTGCCTTTAGCTCTCTCTGTATTAAGTGGTTAAGATTGCACCTGCACACATTGAATTGCATATTCCTGCTTCTTCTGCTTTGGCAGTTGCTCCATTGACTATTGCTCCTATTTTAAAGAAATATTTTGGTACAGTTTTATTTTGTTCTACACTGCCTACATTCTCTTTCCTTTTAAAATATACTATATACTGTAATGGTCTGAATCAGGAGAAACAAAAACCATGATTCTGGCTGCCCTCATATCACCCTCACTCCCTGGTAGAGTGTGGACTGCTTTCATGACTGTTGAAGGCTATCATGAGATAATTTAGGAACCATTTTACCAGAGGTCCTAATCATGACCTCATTCAGCATCAGACTCATCACTCTACTTAAGAATCTTCAAGGGAGAAAAGTCACAGAGCACTGTTTTGGAAATTGAAGGTAAAATATGATGTAAACCATTTCCCTAATCTACAGGGAGTGCAGATGGTGAGACATTTAGATTTAGCTTCTTCTAGAAACAAAGAGAGGTCTCATCCTGGCGATATTGAACATACTGGCCAATATTCTCTTTGTGTTGAGGAAAAAATAATCTAATTCTGATGGTGAAGAGTAATGTGAAGGAGTTGTGCCTGGGAAGTAATGGAGAGAAATGGCCTGCAACATTTTCAGTACCTTTTCTATCCTTTTAGTTTACTAAAATGACAAAATATTTTTCTGTTTTGGCAATAGTGTCCTTCCCAACGAGTGACTAAGTGGATTGTATCAGCTCTCAACATAAAAAAAATCATTTAAACACATTGTTTCTTTATTTAAAAAAAGATTTATTTTCCCCAAAATTACAAGAATAGAAATCTGTATAACCAATTCAGAAGTAATTTAAAGGAACAGTAAATTTTTCCCTATTTACCTTCCCCCACAAATATTAATGGCATTCCACTCCATTTTTCCTGTGCAGCATGTCACATACCTATACAATGTACAAATTCTGCAACTTTTCAGTTAGTCATTTCATTTTATTATTTCACAAGATTACATGGTCATTTTTCGACATGGAGAGTTTTATTGCTAGCCTTATCTGTTGTCCCTTCAAATCTGTTTCTGCATATACACATATATGTAAGTAAGTTATCTAGATGAAATTGCACCTCTTCTCTGCCTTTTCCTGTATCCACTCTACCTGCAACACCCATGCCCTGCCAAACCTCATGTGTATGTTTTGGTACATTTTCCATATTTACCAGGTCATATCACACAATGTATTTAATAAATATACATATATATATGTATGATTTTATTTAAACTGTTCTTGGTGTCCTTAAAGAACATGTTTTTTTTTTTTTCAGGCAATTTTACAATAATGGGATATCTTAGATGAGTGAACTACATAGAGAAATTGTGTATGCTCATAACATTCATTTTTCTCTCGTATTAAAAATGTTAATACAAGATTTACAAGGACTTTGTTTACTTTAGATGAAGCAGGAAGAACTCAGTTCTGACCTAGGAAGACAAAATATATTTCATGAGCTGCCAGAAAAGAGAAGCCACCCTGACATTAGTCAAAAGAACAGATTATTTGCCAACCTCTGATGTGGGAGGAAGACTTCCCCTCGTCCACAGCTCCAATTAGAGACTCCTCTGGCTTGTGGTAAGTGGCATCTGAAGGTAAACCTATGTGTACTGTGTATCCACTACATACCAAATGTTTTGGCATGTTTTACTTCATTTAACTCTTATACCAAACATCCTGGAACAGAAATATTTCTATCCCCATTCTACAGACAGAGAAACTGAGCATAGCAAAATGAAAACAGTCTTGTTCACAATCACATAACCAGTAAGTGTTGGCATTGGCCTTTCCATTGGGCCTGTCTGGTGGGCTACAGCTATTGTCTGTACTTTTCTTCTGGGGTAGTCCTGTGAAAGCCTGGACAGGGATGAGCAAGCAAAGATCTGTGATCATCTGAGGTGATTGTCTTACTGGAGAAGTGTTCCCCTCATCTGTCTTCCTTTTCTCCCCATCTCTTCCTTTCCTTCTTTATTTTTTGCATTGAAGACTGCACGTGGCATCCATGGGGTATGTCAAGGTTGACATCCAAGCTTTGTCTTCCTCCAGCTATTTTTTTGTTCCACACCCCATTGTTACTGGCTACATTATGCCCAAAAGAGGCTGGCTGGACAAATGATCTGCATTATTTTGCTACATAAGAGCAGGAGTGTGCCCTTCTTGCTGTGGGACTAATTTTATGGTTCATTTTCTGTAGCAGCAATTCTACTGGTCATGATTTCTAAGGATTGGATGAACGGATTGGAGGAGGGTCAATATTTTGGAAGGAAATTGCCAGATAAACTCAATCTTGGGTCCCAACATGCTGCCAAAATTTAATATGAGTAAGGGCCACTTTAGGTAGGGCTTGGTCTCAAGTGACAGCTAGGTCAAAAGCAAGAAGGTGTTCAAATCTGCTCTTCAGACAACCTTGTGGGACACAGACCATCTGCTGGTCACCAAAGCACACAACACATTTCCCCAAACCCTTGATGTTAGGAATGTCCCTGTGTGGGACTTTTGAACTCACGATATTCTGATGTCGCTCCCCCTCTTCGTGGAGGAACGACACAGGACCCTGCGCTGTTCTTTCGTCTGCTCGGCCCTCCCCGGGTTTGCTGCTGGTTCTTCCCGGGTTGGCTACTATCCCTTCCACCTCCGTGGAAGGGCAGTTCCCCCTGGCCACATTCCCCACTTCCGCAGGGGAGCGGCACACCACCGGCCGGCTTTCTCTGGGGGCTGCACAGGTGTTCCCCTTAGATGTTCCTGGTGCATGCCGTCTCTCTCCTCTTTTATAGTCCTCCTCTGCCAATCCCAACTCGGCTGCCCACACGCCGAGTACGCTGCTCTCCTCCAATCAGGAGCAAGTCCTACAGTTTATTGGTTGAACTGGAGGCAGCTGTGCAGAAGCTGTTTACTTCTCTCCCAGCGCCATATTGTGGGAGAGCAGATGCATAGAATAAGTCTTAATTCCAGTAACTCAGTCTAGTCCGGATTGCTCCCCACAGATCCCCCTTTCTTTTTATTTTTGGCGTTGATACGCGCCTGTCTTCGGTGCCCCGTGGCACACACTCTGCTCTGCTTGCTAGAGTTGCCACAGGTTCTTACAAGTCCTATCAATCAGGCAAACCGAATCCGGGTCCTCTCTTCGCCATGTTGTGAGGAGGTTTTTAGGCGCTGATGCGTGCCTGTGTTCGGTGCCCTGCAGCGCATGCTCTGCTCTGCCTGCAGGGGCTTACAAGCCCTAACAATCAGGCAAACCGAATCCAAGCCTTCTCATTGCCGTATTGTGGGGGAGACTTATTAGTGTTGGTTCGTGCCTATCTTCGGTGACCTGCAGCTCATACTCTGGTCGAGCTGCTTGCTGGTGCTTACCGCCTTAATCAGGCAGACCGAATCCAAGCCTTCTAATTGTTGTATTGTGGGGAGGCCTTACTGATGTTAATTCGTGCCTGTCTTCGGTGGCCTGCGGCGCATAAGCTGCTAGCCGCCGCAGGTGCTCATCGCCTCACTTAATCGGGCAGACCGAATCCAAGCTCTCTCACTGCCATGTTGAGGGGAGGCCTTTCTATTTCTCTATTTCTCTATCTCCGGGCATTCCTACTTCTCCCATTTTACTTCTATCTTCCAGCATTCCTATTTCTCTCACTTTGCTTCTAAACTTCTATTTCTCTTATCCCCGCGGCTTCCCGGCTGCGCCCGCCCTGAGGCTGCTTCTCGGCAGCTTTCCGGCTCTGAGCCGCTTCAGCCCGTGCCTCTCTCATCTGCGCGGCTCGGCTTCGCGCGCACACTCCGCGGTCTCCGCGCTAGCCCCGCGTTCCCTATGTACTTGAGCCCCGCACGCTCTGTCTGCGCGCGGCAGCCTCCACGAGTCACACAGCGTAGCTTACGTGTCCGCCACTAGCATTCAATCTAAGTTCCCCGGGCTAGCCTGGCGAATTCAACCCAGCTCACGTTTCCGCCCCACGATCTGGCTTCCCGTCCTTTGCTCCCCGGGCTAATCAGACGGATCCCAACCAGGCTTACATTTCAGCTTCTGGTTTCAACTTTTTGCCCCCTATTCCCGGGCTAACTTGAGAACCCCAAAGTGGCTTTCGTTTCCGCCTTGGCCTGCCCCCCGCGGCTTCAATTTCCCTAACATTTTTCTCTACCCGGTATGTTTCCCCAAGCTTTCCTCCAACAATACTCCTCCCTCATTTCTCCTGGCTTCTCCCCACAGTCCGCGTCCGAGTCTGTTTGTTCTAGCTTTCACTTTCGCTTTCGACCTTAGAGATTTCTCCCAGCTTCCCCCCGTAGTCCGTATCTGAGTCTATGCCTAGGCTTTCAATAGCTCCTTCCGGCACCTTTTTCGTCCGGCTTTTCCCTAGGCTGTTTGCTAGTCTCTCTCTCCGGTATTTTCCCAGTTCTTCCCGTTTCTTCCCTCCTAAGTTTCCTATCCGTCCTAGGTTTCCTATCCGAGTCACGGCACCATTATGTCGCTCCCCCTCTTCGTGGAGGAATGACACAGGACCCTGCGCTGTTCTTTCGTCTGCTCGGCCCTCCCCGGGTTTGCTGCTGGTTCTTCCCGGGTTGGCTACTATCCCTTCCACCTCCGTGGAAGGGCAGTTCCCCCTGGCCACATTCCCCACTTCCGCAGAGGAGCGGCACACCGCCAGCCGGCTTTCTCTGGGGGCTGCACAGGTGTTCCCCTTAGATGTTCCTGGTGCATGCCGTCTCTCTCCTCTTTTATAGTCCTCCTCTGCCAATCCCAACTCGGCTGCCCACACGCCGAGTACGCTGCTCTCCTCCAATCAGGAGCAAGTCCTACAGTTTATTGGTTGAACTGGAGGCAGCTGTGCAGAAGCTGTTTACTTCTCTCCCAGCGCCATATTGTGGGAGAGCAGATGCATAGAATAAGTCTTAATTCCAGTAACTCAGTCTAGTCCGGATTGCTCCGCACATTCTGATAAAATTATGGACTTTAAATTGATGCAAAAATGGTTGGTTGAGACTTTTGGGACTGTTTGGATGGGATGAACTTACTTTGGGTATGGGATGTGTGTGTATCATTGTGAGTAAGAGGGTATACTGTGCTAGGTTGAAAATGTCTCCACATCCCCAAAGACTGTAGGCCCTCAGCCATGGAATCTGTCTACTGTCTTATATAGAAAAATAAACTTTACAGATGTGGTTAAGTTAGAGATTTTTATATGGGAAGTTTATCCTGGATTGTTGGGGTAGGCCCTCTATGTAGTCATTAGTGTCCTTATAGGAGGGAAATGGAGGAAGAAAGCCCTGTGGTCACTGAAGCAGATTGCTACACTGCTGGCTTTGAAGACAGAGGAAGAGGTTAAGAGCAATGCTGTGTTGGGACCTAAGCTCTAGGGGGATTCTGGCCCTGCCAACCCCTTGCTTTTAGCCAAAAGAAACTGATTTCAAACTTCTATCAAAATTCCAGGATAATAAAAGTATGTTGTTTTAATCCACCATGTTTGTGGTAATTTGTTACTGTATCAACAATAAATTAATCACCATGTGACTGATTTTGAGTCAGTGGAATGTAAGCCGACTGGATACACTTTCTGGCTTGATGTATGACAATTGCCCATGTGGTCTTCTCAGTTGTTCTTGGAACTGGATAGAGGAAACACCAGTGGCCACAGCAGCCACATAGTGAAGAGAGCAGAGTTTCCTGATGCCTGGGAGAGCAATGTGGGGAAGAACAGGACCTGTTAACCTTGGCATGCTCAGCAAAAATGCACTTCCATCTTGTGTGAACTGTTTCTTCTTTTGGCTGTTTTGTTACACCAATCTGTATTACCCTAACCAGTACACCTGGTTCCTACTTTATTTTACCATCAGTATCACCTTTTATTCATAGGTGGACTTACTCTCATACTTCTGAGGTAAAACCAAGCATGGTATTTGCTGGAAGAAACTCTAATGATTTATCATAACAAGCATGAACACAAAGTTTTGTCTTGCATTATTTTAGACTCTGCTGGCCCTGTTCTTAAGAAGACATATACAAGGAAGGCTGATGGCCTGAGGAAGCAGTATGGCATCCTGTAATTGCCAGTAGTGTGTTTACCACATGGCATTTCCTATTCCTCTTAATAGGAAATGGAGAAAGAGCAAGATCATTTCTCTATCAATGAACCTACCTATTACTATACAGATAATCATCACACTCAGATAGACAAATTAATATATATATATATGAGTACATAGACATGTATGTATATAGAGTGGATTCTCTGTATTCAAAGATTCAACCAAGTGGAGTCAGAAAATATCTGAAAAACAGTTGCAGCTATACTAAAGATTTAAAACTTTCTGATAACTAATCCCTAAATAATATGTATAGAAATATGTCTACCAATTAATTGCACAAATTACATTGTATGTGGCATTATCAGTACTCTAGGGATTATTTAGAATACACAGGAAGATGAGTATAGGTTTTATGCAAATACTATGTCATTGTATATAAGAGACTTATATAAAAATCCATGGATTTTGGCATTCAAGGGGAAGTCCTGGAATCCCATTGATATTAAGGGACAAATGTGTGCATGCACACACATTCTTAGAACAGTGTCTGGAATTCTGTCTTCTATAAGCATTTGCTATTTTTATGGCATTTTCTGGATGAAACACTTTGCAATGGTTAATCATACCAGGCGTGTGCACAAAATTTTGTCTAGTGTTATTTTTGCATCTGCTGGCACTGCTCCTAAGACATAGACAGGGAAGGCTGATGGCCTGAGGAAGCACTATGCAAGGTACTGGGAAATCACATAATGGAGAGGAATTTTATCTCAGGGGTAAAAAATGCCTCACACACAAAAAAATTATGTTTCAAGCTGAAGCATGAAGATTAGCTGGAAGGCAGACAATCAAATGCAGGGTAGGCATACGGGTAGATAAACAGAACACTTGGAATCTCAGAGACAGGAAAGAACACAGGATTTTAAAGAAAAAAAAGTCCACTGAGACTGGGTGAAGGTGTGAAGAGAAGAGGCAAAAGAGCTGGAGGGGTGGACAGAGACAGATGGTGAAAGAAAACCACATATTTTTGATCTCTTCCATTCACAACCTGTAAGAGAGGCAGGCCACCAAAAATTACAAAAGTGACTTTTGGATAAAAAATAGTAACTGATAAAGCAATATCTTCCGATTATTATGTAAAATGATACATCTTTTACTTAAAAAAACTTTGATAGGCTCAAGTGGACTGAATTTTTACCTTTGTTTCTGGCATTTTAAAATGAAACATATAAAACTCTAAGTTTGAGAGAGAGAGAGAGAGAGAGAGAGAGAGAGAATGCTTCCCTCACCTTTCCTTTCACACGACTGCCTGAAGGCATGTGAGGGACCAGCCATCCTTGGGAAGTCCACGAGCTCAGCTGCCAAGGGACAGTTCTGGGTCAGGAGATGCCTGTCCATGGGGACAAGCCTGCAAAAGGGAAGCCTCAGCTCCTGCCAATGCACCTGTCTTTAAGCATTTGATCTCTCCAGGGAGTTCCTGGCATGTCAGTGTCATGGAGCATCTCTCTGCTGAACATATGTTAACCAAAGTTGAGGGACCTAAGCCCACAGTCACTGCAGGCCACTCCTCTGTTTCTAAAAGCCAGACAATGCTTTGTTATGTCATGCAGAGCTGTTTGGAGAGGAGCTGGTTTTGTTTTTCCTAAGGTAGCTGGATGGCATCTCCCAACCTCTTCACCAATGCTAGTTTAGTTACAGCAGAAGGAGCCTATATGGGGTCTCATATTCCCCACCAAGCACTAGTCACAGCCACCATAGCAGGCATTCTCTCATTATTCAGATCCTGTGTTCTGCCCTAAAACAATCCTTGCTTTTGATTTTCATAGCAACACTATTGTGTAATCGTGTTTGCTCAGACTGTCATCTGGGGTTGTTTGATTTCCATAAAACAGACTTGAAGCTATTTTGCTTTACATTTGAACACTTGCTCCACTTTTACTTATACCAGTGTAGAGGTTTTTTTTTTTCTGTTAAAGAAAAATAACATACTAATCATTATTTGCTCTGGGTTAGCATTTTGCTGCATGAAGTAACCTGAAGGTGGGCTAGAAGAGTTAGGAGGTTATTTCTTTTTCATCCTTTCTGGAAAAAACATTGAAATTGTCAATGTTTTTGCAAATAGCAATTGTCATTTCTGTTGTTTTCACTCCTTTCATAGACGAGGAAGCTACAATTACTGAAATGTGCAGTGATTTTAACTCTTACATGTCAACCTAAGGGATCAAGGTCAAAAGAAAGAAATACCATTTAAGCATTTAAAGAGGTATGAAGTCTACTCCAAATGATAGATTCCAGTGCAGTAGAGTCTATAGCTTAAATGAATTTCTTTCAGAATTTATAAGAGTAGAAGATAATTAAAGTTAGAGTACCTCTTCTAGATGTTGGATAGCATCAATAATGCAACTATTCGAAGAAGGCTTTTTTATAATTACTATTTATATATGTATTTGGAGGGAGATAGAACAAACCCCATCATAAACTACAAGTTGTCACTGCTTATGATTGCCTCCACTTGTTTCAACCAGTGATGAGTGAGCAAATGAAGTAAGAGTTGGGGTGATCAATGAAACTACTAGTAGAAGAAATTTTGGCTTTGAGAGAGATTAAATAATATTTCCCTTTGTTTCTCAAGGGCATTTTTGTGATACTGATTACAGAATAATTTCTGATGATTCTCAAGAGGAATAAAGGTCATGCCAGTCAAAAAATATCAAGGATTTAAGAATTGTGATGCACTCCTTTTATACAATTAGGTATTAAATTCAACTGGAAAATCTCAAGCTAAAAACTTCTATCTCCTGTCACTGTTGTGCCTGTGCCTAGTGTTTTGCATGGAAGATATATATATATATATATATATATATATATATATATATATATACATACACTACCCCTGTGGACACCAGTGTGGGAGAAGCACTTAGTTTTGAATTAGCTTGAAAACTTGAACTGGGAACTGACCTTGCCTCTGCAAAGAGATTCATTCATTTTTTGCAAGGCAGGGTCAAAATTGTACAGTGGGTGCTGTTGGAGCCCCAACTTTCTGCTCTGCTCCACCAGCACCCACCTGTTTAGTAATAGAGTGGGGAAGAATTTTTGCAGGTGCTTGTGTACTTCTTTTATAAAACTCTTCAGGTTGTGTGCCTGAATCATGTTGACTACAACACACTGTAAGCTGGAATTCTAGAGCTGAAGGTGAGGGAGAAATAATAGCCAAGGAGCCTGGATCTCTAAGAATCTGGAGCATCATACCTCTCACCTCATACCTTGCAATTTTATAGAAGGAAACAGACTTTCAGATGATTTAAGTCATGGATATAGTGAATTTTATTTATAAATTTATTCATTATTTGGCAGAGAGAAAGACAGAGAAAAGTCATGCTGGTTCAGACACCTGTGGTGGCCATGGCTGGGCTGAGCCCAAATCCTAGAGCTGAGAGTTTGTTCCAGGTCTTCCAGTTGGGTGGCACTAACACAACTACTTAACCCTTTACCTGCTACCTCCCATGGTGCATTGGCAGGAAATATGAATGGAGAATGATGTCAAGACTCAAATCCAGGCACTTTGCTATGGGATGAAGCCATTCTAACTGGACACTTAAGTACTAGGTCAAATGCCTGCCTCAATATTTTGAGTTTCAGGTTGGTTTCTACTTAACCTATTTTTCATTAATACAGACACAAAATTATTACTCACTCTACTTTGAATAAAACTGATTTTATACTCTATCCTATCATCAGAGATATATTCCTGAGGAAGTTAGAGAATAGGGCTGGAAGTTACGTGTCGCAGTTCCAGCTCTGCCACAAGACCACACTGATTGCTTGTCATCAGTAGGCCACTTATGAGTCAGAGTTCTTGTTTACAAGAACTGAAAAACAAAAATGAAAACACAACACAAACTATATCTTTGGCTTGCCCAAGCAGATAAATATTTGAGAAGATACAGGGTAGATTTTAGAACAGCCAGGAAAATCCCAGCACAAAGCCTGGAAAATGTTCAGCAACATTAAGATACTGGCAGCAACCAAACCCATAGGCAAAGTGTGTGATGTAACCAGTCAGGGGAGGACACCAATTCTCTCTCCACAATTCAACAGGAATATGACAATTACAGCACTGAGGCTACAGTTCCTGGAAGTATGTCTGCCACATGTACCATCAGAATGGAATCTTCTTTACATGTCAAGATCCCGTTCAGAAATTGGGATGTACATTGTAGTGGTATAGCCTTGGCCATGTGCCATTGTCTTAGCTGCAAGAGAAGGTCAGGATGTGGAAGTGTGGAATTTATGACATCTCTGTAGTGAAAATCAGTACTTGTTTCCTACTGAGACCCATGAATTGAGGAATCCTCTACTCATAAGAATTTTTCATGTTCTGAAATGTTCGATAGAGAGGGGCTGTACATGACAAAAGGGGAGAGAGGAGGAGGAGGAGGAATAAGAGGAGGACAGTGGTGGGGGCTGAGAGAGAAAAAGAGAGAGAGAGATCGCCTGCTACAATAAAACTCTGTTTCCTCTTGGGCAAAATGAACAGGTTGAATTAAATGATCATGAAGTTTTTTTAACTTTTCAAATGTTCTGATTCTAGAGCAGTAACACCTAGATGCCTATGCATATTATGAATCTTTTTCTTGTCACTTAAAAAAGATGAAAGGAAGGAGCACATAGACCATCTGTTTTCTGAATTCTCTGAACCTGCCAAGTAGTTTTGTATTGCTATCTTGACAGCAAATAGATGTAATCTTGCATGCTAACTCCTATTGATTGTTTGCGGCTTCCAAAATTGCTATTCAAAAAATAATTAATCAAGGAAGAGAATCAGGATCAAGTAGTAGGGACTTCCATTCAGAAATAGGAGTGGGGAGGGCTGCATGTGCGCAACTTACCTACCAATTCTAACATGAACTCTGAACCATTAGGGTCCTCTTTTTACATTGCCTTTTCTTACCAAAGAAAATGCTGTAAGTAGATGCAAGTTTTGAATGAAAATAGCCAGGATTATGCCCAGCTGGCTTAGAGGTACAGTGCTGAGTCAGATTAATTACCTCATGGTTCTGCAGCCAGTAAGGGCAGCATCCAGGTCACCAGTCACCAGTCACCAGCGTAGACACTTCTCCATATATCATTCCAGTGTTACCCTCCGAGACATTTTAGAAGACCTTCATGTGGTGGTCAAGTATTATTTTGCCTATATGTGGAGATTCTTTACTCAGGATTCAGGCCCTAAGATTATGCCTCTTCATGGTGGATTGGAGAACAAATGTGACTGTGCTGTGGTGGAATGGGATTGGAAGAACTGATCCAAAAAAAGGGATGAAAGGAGGGCCCAGAAAAATTTGGTGATGCCTTTTGGTGGATTCTGTTTTCTCTTCTAGTTCATTTTCCTCATCTACTTCCACATATGACTCTGGCCTAGCCTAACTTGGCTCACCAGAATGGTTAAAGAGGGTTAAAGAGGGAAGTTAACTTCCTATGAAGAAGCACATAGGCTGTTCATTTGTATTTTTAAAATTTTATCTACATTATACAAGTTTCATATATTTCATATATATATATTGATTTAGGAACGTAGTGTATGTTTCTAAATACTGGTTGAGAATGGGAAGGTGCCTGTAAATTTGCTTGGAAATAAGAGGCTACCATTGAAAAGGAAGAAGAAGCTTTAATTATTTGTGATTCTTATTTGATGTGGCTCTCTGTTAATCAAGTATGAGTCTTAGAGGGAATCCATCCATCAAGAAAGTTTAGAGATAATTACCATTCAATAGACTGACTAAGACCACATTGTGAGGGAATTAGGGAAAGAACTTGTGAGGTTCTGAGAGCAATTAAAAAGAGGTGGCTTTTCAGGAAGCTAGACTCCCACTTTTTAAATCAAACATTTGTGTTTTCATCATGAAATATTTCAGAGTCATCACAAAAGATAGAAGAAATGGAAAGCTATTATGTATCAACTATGGAAGAAATAAAAGACCAATTTCAACACATCTACAACTATAGGATCATATACTAAGCTTGAAGAAGTCATTTTTCACCTCTCATCTACTAACGTAATCTAGAACCCATGAATGCAAATATCAGTGAAAATGGGCCATGTAAGATTCTATCTCATTCAATTGTCACTTCTCTCCACTGGCACTGAAAATGGAAGTCAGTTGTTACAAACACTGCATTAGTCTTGAGAAAATAACAGTTGTCCCCTATAAAGAGATATTAAAGAGAACACATAACATTCCCTGAAGGTCATTTTTGGTGATGAGGTACCAAAGAGAGCTTGCTCAAAATTGTAGCATTGAAATCAGTGTATAAATTCCCAAGGTTACAACTTTGAGGTGACAACACTCACTTCACTGTGTAATTTCTTGAATGGCCAGAAGCATCCATCACATAATTTTATAGTCAGGATTATCTTCCAAGTATTCATGGAAGGGTTTTTCATAAATTTTCAGAGTAAGATTTGTATATTTTCCTGCAGGGATGTTCCTTTTTTATGTCAACCTTAAACCTCTTCTCCTGCAGTTTAGCTGATTTCGTTCTTCTTGACTTTAAATCATAATAATGGCTACTATTTGAACCTCAAAATGCCTCTCTGCCCATGAGATGGGTACTATTACATCACTTGTTTAAAGATCCAACTGGTTTAAACACTGGTTTTAATAAGATAAAATACCTTCTCCAAAGTCACATCATTATGAGGGAGGAGAGTTGAAATTCAAACCGATTAAGATTCTGAGACTCTTAGCCATTGTTCTTGAGGTCCACATCAGAGAAAATGACTTCTCATCTTGGGAGCTCATTTCTCCTGGAGGTAGAAATGGACAGAGATTTCTCCAACACATAAAGAGAACACATCTTGATTGGGTTGTTCTAACTTGTATTCCCTCAGGTCTTGTAAGCTTGATAAAAATGAGGGGCCCAGGGTAAATTGTATATAGAATATGTGTCACATATCCGCAAGAGCTGTCATCACCACATGAGGTCTTCCAAGAGGAGCCTAACTTCATTTCCTCGGAAGTGGATGGATTTGGCTCCTTTGCATGAGTTGCTAGGAGACTCACTGTATCACCCAGCCAGAATTATAGATGCAAGGTAGTATATAAGAAGAACATTTAAAAACAGTGTTCTGCTTACAAGCCCTAGTAGACCAATTTTCAACATATTTCTGAGCCCTTGGGAAACACACTCTGACAATAATTTTTGCCACCACCATCCAAGAAAAAATACAGTCTTCCTATGTAAATCTTGGGATCAGAGTTATACATTACATAAAATTTCTGGATTTTCTGCCAACGTATTGGGAATCTGCCCCATCTGCCCATAAATTGCTGAGAAAAAGTCAAAGGGCAAACAGTACTGTGGTCAATAATTGACACAGCTTTAATCGGTCATGAGTTCTGTCCACTGCATTAATCTAATAGTGTTAAGCCTTATTTCCTACCTTCTCCTTCAGCAGTCCCTATTTCTTGGGAAAACAATACAGACCAACTCTCCAACCCCACCCACTCCCTTTGCAAAAAAAAACTCACTTGGATACTTTTCTGGTTTGACAAATTACTTACTGCTCCTTCCCTTATGGGTTGTTGGATCTTGGGAACAATTTTTCCCGATACCCTCCCCAACTCCAAATAATTTCCATTAAACTTCCTCTGGTTCTCCTTCTATCTCAGTTTAACTGCAGAATTTGAGACATTGGCCCAATTTTTTCACTAGTCTTGGGTACTATTTTCAAGATTGGTCTTAGCCAAATGGTAGACAGAGTGGCCTTCTGTGACCCTTGACTTTTGAGTTTGGGGAATGTGACTTTCACTGACTATAGTAGCATTCTGTGTTGTCATAACAGGTTGACACAAAGTTATTGGCTTAAACCAACTTCTTTTTATTGTGTCAGTTTCTGCAAATTAGAAGTCCAGTGGACTCAAGTGGCTCTTCTGTTGAGGGTCTTCTAAGGCCAATATCAGTAGCAAAATCTTTTTTTTAAAGATTTATTTATTTTAAAGTCAGAGTTACACACAGAGAGAAGGAGAGGCAGGGAGAGGGAGAGACAGAAAGAGAGAGAGAGAGAGAGAGAGAGAGAGAGAGAGAGAGAGAGAAGAGAGAGAGAGAGAGAGGAGAGTCTTCCATCCACTGGTTCACTCCCCAATTGGTTGCAATGGCCGGAGCTGTACCATTCCAAACCAGAAGCCAGGAGCTTTTTCTGGGTCTCCCATGTGGGTGCAGGAGCCCAGAACTTGGGCCATCTTGTACTGCTTTTCCAGGCCATAGCAGAGAGCTGGATTGGAAGTGGAGCAGGCGAGACTCGAACCAATGCCCCTATGGGATGATGGCACTGCAAGCGATGGCTTTACCTACTACACTGCAGAGCTGACCCCAGCAGCAAAATCTTATATGCAGCTTCTAGGGATGAATCCACTGCAACTTCAAATTGTTGACTGAGTTAGTTCCTTGCTATTTTAAGACAGATATCTCCATTTACTTGCTGATTGTCACTAGAGATGAGTAGGGGTTTAGGGGAGAAGAATTTGCTTCTGTGGTTTGTTTACATTTCCATGTGTTCATGCTTTCCATGTGTCCTCCAGAAATGGTGGGTTGACTTTCCTTCTATGCTTCAAATCTCTCTTTATTTTTGCTATCTTTCCCTATTTTTCATTGAAGAATGTTATCTGTCTTTAATAACATGCATAGCTTGTTTTGACCCACTCAGATAATCCTGGATAATCTCCCTAATTTTTTTCCTCATCTCTCTCTTTTTTCAACTTTTATTTAATAAATATAAATTTCCAAAGTACAACTTTTGGATTATAGTGGCTTCCTCCCCACCATAATCTCCCTCCCACTCACAACCCTCCCACCTCCCACTCCCTCTCCCATCCCATTCTTCATCACAATTCATTTTCAATTATCTTTATATACAGAAGATCAACTTAGTATATACTAAGTAAAGATTTCAACAATTTGCACCCACACAGACACACAAAGTATAAAGTACTGTTTGAGTAGTAGTTTTACCATTAATTCGCATAGTACAACACATTAAGGACAGAGATCCTACATGAGGAGTAAGTGCACAGTGATTCTCCTGATGTTGTTTTAACAATTGACACTCTTATTTATGATGTCAGTAATCACCCTAGGCTCTTGTCATGAGTTGCCAAGGCTATGGAAGCTTCTTGAGTTCACCAACTCCGGTCTTATTTAGACAAGGTCATAGTCAAAGTGGAAGTTCTCTCCTCCCTTCAGAGAATGGTACCTCCTTCAAAAAGGGACTTTGTAGGTGTTATTAATTCAATAAATATTAAAATAGGGATAATATCCCTATTTAAAATCTCCCTATTTTAATATTTATTGAATTAATAACACCTACAAAGTCCCTTTTGCCATGTAATGTAACATATTCACAGGTTCCAGATAGTACGGTGTGAACATTTTTAAGGGCCATTCTTACTACTACTAAATGAAATAGGGTATTAGCACAGGAGATGCAAGAAGAGACTCTATATTCCTAAAGTTGTACCTTTGAAATTTGCATTCATTAAATAAAAGTTTTTAAAAAAAGAAGAGACAAAATATGTGTGCAAGAATGGTTTGATCTCTGAATCTTCCTTCATCTCCATGATAATAACCCTTGCAGGTAGCTGATGGCCTTTCTATCTGGGCACCAGAATGAATACACTTGGAAGAGCTCTGATCCTTACACATACTGAGTATACACATTCAGGTCAACCAGCAGCTGGATGCAAAGTCACCAGGATAGACTTGACCTGGATCAGTCTGTCTACAGTCAGCAGACTTACAGACCCATTTTCTGGACAATAAACACTTATTGTTATTTGTCCCAGTATGTTTGAGGGAGATTTTCTTATGCAAATTTATTATGGCCATTGCTGAATGATACCATAATTAACATCAAACAGTAAAATAAAGCACACGCATTTCTCTCTTCTTTTACACGATCTAAATTTCACTTGAAAATCTTCCAGATTCTAAATCACCATAAAATTTTATTTTTGTTAGTATAAAAAAACTCTGACCCAGGACAGAAAACTTTGGCTGATATTCTGATTTTGATTTGACATGTGATTTTGCACAAGTATTTGTTGTCTGTATGTCTTGAGTTTCTAATATATATGTGAAGAAAACACATCCAAACTCACAAAATTATAGCATAAAATAAAATCTTGAATTCATTCATTAAACTGTTCTTTAGTAAGATAAAACTAATACAGAATTACTACCACAAGCAAGATGTTAGAGAATCAAGGAACCAAAGATAATAAAGCCAAATTTCTATCTTTAAGGAGTTTAGTTCCTAGTGAGAAAATCATTTAATAAACATTAAAGCAGTCTACAAATTCAAAATATTCTTCCACTTCCTCTTCCTCCTCCTCCTCCTCTTCTCCCACCTCCTTCTTCTCCATTCTCATCAGGCATGAACTGCCTTTCCATATTTCCTGTCTTGATTTCCACTAATGTGTCAGCCAGCCATTGATTTATTGGATTATTATAAAAACAATACCTCTCAAAGCCCACTTTTGCATTTTTTACTTGAAATGAAATGCATTCACCCTTATGCATTGAGAAGAAGCATTTGACTTCAGGGAGACCCAAAGTCATAAGTCCATAGGCAAACATACAAGCTTTTTGTTGAAAAGGATTAACACTTTCAGATCTTTCCAAAATCCTCTTAGTTATTTTCAATACTCATAAGATTTACCTAGGGCAATATACACCTCACTCCCAAACTCAACAACAACACACATGAGTTACCTGTAATTCCAAATTAAAGATTATAAAGGAAATGGTCATATTGCAATTGTTGCTTTAATTCTCCCAAACCCCATCTGACATTTGGTATTTTCTTCAGGATGGAAGCATTTCTACAAATGCTTATTGTCCTTAATAATTCTCTTTTTGAAACCCTACATGAAAGATCTCCACGAGTGAGATCCCAGTGAAAAGAACAGGTCATCAAAGAAGGAGGTACCTTTCTCTGAAGGGAGGATAGAACTTCCACTTTGACTATGACCTTGTCTAAATATGATCAGAGTTGGTGAACTCAAAAGGCTTCCATAGCCTTGGCGACTCATGACAAGAGCCTAGGGTGATTACTGATGCCATAAACAAGAGTGTCAGTTTGTTAAGTCAACAACAGGAGTCACTGTGCACTTACTCCTCATGTAGGATCTCTGTCCTTAGTGTGCTGTACATTGAGATTTAATGCTATAACTAGTACTCAAACAGTATTTTTCACTTTATGTTTCTGTGTGGGTGCAAACTGTTGAAATCTTTACTTAATATATGCTAAACTGATCTTCTGTATATAAAGAGAATCGAAAATGAATCTTGATGTGAATGGAAGGGGGGAGGGAGAGGGAAAGGGGAGGGAGAGGGAAAGGGGAGGGAAGTCATTGGTGGGGGAGCCAATGTAATCCATAAGCTGTATTTTGGAAATTTATATTCATTAAATAAAAGTTAAAAAAATAAAATAATAAAAAAATTCTCTTTTTGGACACAGTCTGTTTTCCTAGTGGAAACAAGAGTGTGCCTTTGTAACATTGCGTGCTTGCTATCTGCTGTACTCCTTGAATTACTGGCTTGCTTTACTGCATCTTTCCTTCTTCTGTCATGTCCATGGAACCCAGAGAATATTTTTCTTTTGTTAAGATGCTCCTGGGCCAGCGCTGCGGCTCAATAGGCTAATCCTCTGCCTTGCAGTGCTTGCACACCGGGTTCTAGTCCCGGTCGGGGTGCCGGATTCTGTCCGGGTTGCCCCTCTTCCAGTCCAGCTCTCTGCTGTGGCCAGGGAGTGCAGTGGAGGATGGCCCAAGTGCTTGGGTCCTGACCCGCATGGGAGACCAGGATAAGTACCTGGCTCCTGCCATCGGATCAGCGCGGTGCGCCGGCTGCAGCCCACTGGCCACAGCGGCCATTGGAGGGTGAACCAACGGTAAAGGAAGACCTTTCTCTCTGTCTCTCTCTCTCTCTCACTGTCTGCCTGTCAAAAATAAAAAAAAAGATGCTTCTAATAGTGAAAAGTCATGCTAAATGTATGTGGCTTGACCTGTTGTGGAACAATTCATTGATAACCCAACTGACAGACTATTGGCATTGAAACTCACCTTGGGGAAACATCTATATACCCTAACACCCACCAGGAAGGCTGCTGTACTGTAATAAAAGTCCTCTTCTCTCTAAAGTCAAAGATGTCAGGGCTTTCTCAGAGTCCTCTTAACTTTGTCATGAGAAAGTCTTCTAGTCCAGGCCCATGGTTCCTTCAAGAGACACTGGGATGGTCATTCGTTTAAATTCCCTCATTGGTCTCAATGACTTTCTTACCTCAAAAATAATTCCATACAAAATGAATGAGTAAATGATAACAGACACTCAGTGCCATGAAGATTTTAAATTATGTAGTCACCCAGTGAAATGTGCAGTCACATTCAGGTAACTGACACATCACTCACTGCTCTGGCAGGGGGCTCTCAGGAAGTGTGGTAAGCCCCATATCAGAATATAATACCTGACATTTTGGCATAAGATACAGAAAATATAAAATGCATCCTGGAAATTGGAGACACTATCCACTGGTACTGGCCTTAGGGGAAACAAGGTGAAGAATGTCAGAGAGGCACATGTGTGAAATTGGTCAAAGGCCCTTGAGTCATGAAAAGGTAGCACTCCTTGTACATAGCAGTTAGAATATAGAAGGTCAGAATATGGAGATACAGGAAAACAAGTATAAAGAAGGAGACAAAGGGTGGGTTGCAGAGATGCAGAGAAAGCGAAGATGAGATAAAATGTGAGTTTATAATACGGTACTTTTAAGCAGATGTAAATAAGCTGTGCTAATGCTTTTAGATTTCATGACAAGGGGACCTCTGTACACAGTAAGTTCATATCAATTTCTACTGTTTTATCTCCAGTGAAGCCTGGTGTACAGTGGCCTCACTAGGACAGGGATAGAGGTCCTGAATTAGGAGGTTTTGAATATACACTATGTCCTACTTCTAGAACTTAAACAAATGAATCCATAAAAAGTAGGACTTTTAGCTTTTCCTTGCTCAAGTTCAGGGTAAAACTTCAAAGCTCTGAATTGTCTGTTGACATCTTATAGTATTATGATTTTTGGGGGGATTATTTTATTTTTCCTAAAGAAACCTTTTATTTAATGAGTACAAATTTCATAAGTACAGCTTCAGAAATACAGTGACTCTTCCCATCATACCCACCCTCCCACCCCCAAGCCTACCTACCTCCTCTTCCCTCTCCCATTCCCAGTCCCATTCTCCATTAAGATTCATTTTAAATTAACTTTATGCACAGAAGACCGACTCTATACTAAGTAAATATTTCAACCATTTGCACACACACACGCACACACACTCACACACACACAAAACCTGTTTGAGAACAACTTTTACAGTTAATTCTCATAATATAACTCATTGAGGACAGAGGTCCTGCATGGGAAGTAAGTACACAGTGACTCTTGTTGTTAATTTAACAATTAACGCTCTTATGCATGACGTCAGTGATCACCCAGGACTCTTGACATGAGCTGCCAATGCTATGTAAGCCTTTTGAATCCACAATCCCCATCGGTATTCAGACAAGGCCATAAGCAAAGTGGAAGTTCTCTCCCCTCTTCAGAGAAAATCACATCCTTCTATGATGGCCACTTCTTTCCACTGGAGCCTCGCAGAAATCCTTCGTGTAGGACCTTTTGTTTTTCCACCGTGTCTTGGATTTCCATGCTTGGAATACTCTCATGGGCTTTTCAACCTGACCAAAATGCCTTAAGAGCTGATTATGAGGTCAGAGTGCTGTTTAAAGTGATTGTCATTCTATGAGTCTGCTGTGTGGACTGCTTCCCATGTTGGAACATTCTCTCCTTTTTAATTCTATCTATTATTATTATTATCATACACTTGATCTTATTTATATGATCCATTTCACATTTAATCCTATCTATATGATCAAGTAAACACTTAAGGTGATCAGTTTAACATTTAGGATGGCATTATTGCCATCCAGTTTAATGGGATTTGGAGTCCTATGGCAAGTTTTTAGTTTTACCCTTAGACATAAGTCTGCAGGAATGAATACAGAACTAAATAGCTCCTCCCTCTCTTATTCCTACTCTTATTTTTACTAGGACCTATTTTCAATTGACTTTATATACATATGATTAATTCTATGTTAAGTATAGAGGTCAAGAAATAGTACAAAGAAGAAAGAAAAAAAGACTGTTCGTCAACAGTCAGGACAAGTGCTGTTCAAGTCATTGTTTCTCAAAGTGTCAATTTCACTTCTACAGATTTCCTTTTAGGTGCTCTGTTAGTCACAGATTAGGGAGAATATGTGGTATTTGTTCATTTGGGACTGGCTTATTTCACCAAGTATGATGTTATCCAGATCCATCCATTTTGTTGCAAATGACCAGATTTCATTTTAGTTTACTGCTGTGTAGTATTCTATAGAGTACATATCCCATCATTTCTTTATCCAGTCTTCAGTTGACAGGCATGAAGGATGATTCCGTCTTAGCTATTGTGAATTGAGCTGCAATAAACATAGGGGTGCAGATAACTCCTTTATTTGCTGATTTCTTTTCCCATGGGTAAATTCCCAGGAGTGGGATGGCTGGGTTCCATTCTAGGAATAAGTATGCTGTGGTCAAGAAACCAGTGGACAAGAAAGAGAAAATATTTCTTGTTCAAATCAAATACGCATTCTGAAGGATAACCAATAGCAAATTGTGTCTATTATGGTTAATTGATAACAAAAAATTACACATACATCTCAATGCTGTTCCTTAACAGAATGGATACCAGACTCAAGGAAACTTGGCTGCTGCTTAGCTGCTCTAGGCTGAGTGAGCAGGTTGTAAGAGAGTTGTGCTGAAGATTTTAGATTTTGTGAGATCTCTGTGCATACTAAGGTCTTATCCAGTTGTCACATTGTCCATGGTTTAGGCAGTGTCATTGATGACCATGCCTAGACCATGGTCTGTATAAATTAGCAAAAGTTATTGACTCTTAGTTGATTCAGTCTAGTGCTGGGGTACATGGTTTAGTAAGCAGAACAAAAAACAGAGTTCAGTATCCATTGATTGACCTTCTCATCCAAACACACTTGTGCTGGGCTCAATTCATGTGACTGAGTATGGTGGACTTGGTTATGGGGCTGAGGCTACCCAGGATTGATTCTTAAAATCAAGGAGATGAAGAGGAAAGATGATGCTCTCCTTGGTTTCTAGGTCTCTCATTTCTGATGTTCTCTGAATATCAGGGAACAATCTGAGTTCACTTAGCAAAAGTATAGTGCTTAATATAAGTTCTGAATATTCTTTTTAAAAATATTTATTTATTTATTTGAAAAGCAGAAAGGAGGGGAGAGAGAGAGAGAATCAATCTCCCATCTACTAGTTCATTCCCCAAATGGCCACATGGCCAGAGCTGAGCTGGTCCAAAGCCAAGAGCCAAGAGCTTATTCTGGGTCTCCCAGGTGTGTGGTAGGGACCCAAGCACTTGGGTCATCTTCCCCTGCTTTCCCAGGAGCATTAACAGGGAGATGGATTAGAAGTGGAACCAACAACAGATGCTGGCGAGGATGTGGAGAAAAAGGGACACTAACTCACTGTTGGTGGGAATGCAAACTGGTAAAGCCACTATGGAAGTCAGTCTGGAGATTCCTCAGAAAGCTGAATATAACTCTACCATACAACCCAGCCATCCCACTCCTTGGAATTTGCCCAAAGGAAATTAAATTGGCAAACAAAAAAGTGGTCTGCACCTTAATGTTTATTGCAGCTCAATTCACAATCGCTAAGACCTAGAATCAACCTAAATGCCCATCAACAGTAGACTGGATAAAGAAATTATGGGACATGTACTCTAAAGAATACTATACAGCAGTAAAAAACAATGAAATCTGGTCATTTGCAACAAAATGGAGGAATCTGGAACACATTATGCTGAGTGAAATAAGTCAGTCCCAAAGGGACAAATGTCATATGTTCTCCCTGATCGGTGACAATTGACCAAGCACCAAAAAGGAAACCTGTTGAAGTGAAATGGACACTATGAGAAACAGTGACTTGATCAGCCCTTGCCCTGACTATTGATGAACAACTTAATAATTTATCCTTTTTAGTATTTTTTTCTGTTCTACTTAATACTTTTGGTTGAACTCTTTAATTAACACACAATTATTAGGTGTTGAAATTTAACTGAAAAGTGATGCCTGTTAAATGTGAGTGGGAATAAGAGAGAGAGATGTGCAATTTGGGACATGCTCAATTTGACTTGCCCCAAATGGTGGAGTTAGAAACGTGCCAGGGGATCCCAATTCAATCCCAATCAAGATGGCATGTACCAGTGCCATCTCACTAGTCAAAGTGATCAATATCTGTTCACAATTGATCATACTGATAGGTCTAAGAGTCAAAGGGATCACATAAACAAGACTAGTGTCTGCTAATACTAACTGATAGAATAAAAAAGGGAGAGAATGATCCAACATGGGAAGCAACATACACAGCAGACTCATAGAATGGCAGATGTCCTAAACAGCACTCTGGCCTCAGAATCAGCCCTTAAGGCATGCAGATCCGGCTGAAAAGCCCATGAGAGTATTTAGGCAGTGAAAGCCAAGACACTCTGGCAAAAAAAAAAAAAAAAAAAATCCTAAATGAAAGATCTCTGCAAGTGAGATCCCAGAGGAAGAACGGGCCATCCCTTCTCTGAAGGGAGGAGAGAACTTCCACTTTGACTATGACCTTGTCTAAATAAGATTGGAGTTGGCGAACTCAAAAGGCTTCCATAGCCTTGGCAACTCATGACTAGAGCCTAGGGTGATTACTGACATCATAAATAAGGTGTCAATTGTTAAAACAACATCAGGAGAATCACTGTGCACTTACTCCCCATGTAGGATCTCTGTCCTTAATGTGTTGTCCAATGTGAATTAATGCTATAACTAGTACTCAAATAGTACTTTATACTTTGTGTTTCTATGTGGGTGCAAACTCTTGAAATCTTTACTTAATTTACACTAAATTTGTTCTTCTGTATATAAAGAGAATCGAAAATGAATCTTGATGTGAATGGAATGGGAGAGGGAGCGGGAGATGGGAGGGTTGTGGGTGGGAGGGAAGTTATTGGAGGGGAAAAGCCACTGTAATCCAAAAGCCATACTTTGGGAAATTGTATTCATTAATAAAAATTTTTTTAAAAAGAAGTGGAACAGCTGGAACTCAAATTGGCACCTATTTGGGATGCCGGCACCACGGGCGGCACCTTTACCCACTATTCCACAGCACTGGCCCCTGAATATTAATTTTTTTATATTTATTTGACAGATAGAGTTAGACAGTGGGAGAGAGATACAGAGAGAAATGTCTTCCTTCCGTTGGATCACCCGCCAAATGGCCCCCACAGCCAGAGCTACACTGATCCAAAGAAAGGAGCCAGGTGCCTTCTCCTGGTCTCCCATGCAGGTACAGGGACCCAAGCACTTGGGCCATCCTCCACTGCCTTCCCGGGCCACAGCAGGGAGCTGGACCGGAAGAGGAGCAGCCGGGACTAGAACCCAGTGGCTATATGGGATGCTGGCGCCGCAGAAGGAGGATTAACCAAGTGAGCCATGGCTCTGCGTCCCCCTGAGTATTCTTAAGGCTCTGTAGCTAGTTTCTCTAAATTTTTGAGGTTTCTCTAAATCTTCCAAAAATTACATGGCTTTGAGGGCATTTGAATGTAGGAATTTTTGACAAAATGTTTTCATCTGTTTCACAGTCTCCAACAGATCTGTAACACTGAAAGGTTAGAATTACTGGCCTAAGTATCTGTTGTAATTCAAAGATTAAATCAATAAACATAAAAGAGAAGGCAAAAGTATCTGACAAAGATTTCTTCTCTATTTCACTTTAATTGTCACGGTCCAATGAGTCTAATATATATGTAAACCACTTTGTGAATTGCTACTCATTCAAAGAAACTTGCTCTCCTTACCTGCCTCCCGCAGCCTGAGCCATAACTCTTGGATATACTAATGAACAAGTTATTAAATCAATAGATCTGAAAGTCTTCCAAACGCAGAACAAAAGCTCTTAAAGTACACAATCCTTTAGAGAAGTTGGCAAAGAACACTGTGCCTTGGGCAGGCAAAAGGAAGGAAGCCCAAGTTCATGGTTTGGGGCTCAAGTTTGGAGTTAGGTTGAATTCCTGCTCTTGCCATTAACTAACTGTAGGTTAGGGGAGGCCTTGGAAAGTAAATTTCTCTTATGTACAGTGGAGATAAGTAAAAGATCTGACCACTTTACTGGATTGCTTTAAGTGAAGCATGCAATAATACATGGGAAGTGCTTTATGTAAATCTTGCCACACAGAAAGAGCTTTACAAAAATAAAATATTTGATGTTTCCATTTTTATTATTAGAAAAATAGACCTATTGAAAACAGATTGGGTGGGGACTTTAAGATTTTTGGTGGCATTTACTTTCCTTTCAGCTGTTTTCCCGAGGGTTAGTCTCATTCTATGTAATTTCAGAAGTAAATGCCAGAATGATAAAAGAAACAATCTTCTTCTTATACCTTTATGATCTGTAGCTTTGGACAGCGTGTAGTGGGGTGTGATTAGAAGAGCAGATTTTGACAAAAGAGTGAACTGGCAGAAGAAGTAGATCCACTGGGTGAAATGATACAAGATAATAAGCAATTTAATTTCCCTTGAATTGAATCTAGGGTCAATCTTGAAGCCTTTAGGCCTTGGATATCCCTTTGAATTTAGAAAGGAGTGTCAGTTCATAGAGAACTGACTGTCCAGATAGCACAGCACAACCGTGCATGTAAGTCCTGCAACGGTCTTTAGCCCTTAGCTGACTCCCTTGGGGGACAGTGCATATTTAATATCCAAGGAGGCTTTGACACCTTTTTTTTTTTTTTTGTAATTTTTCCTCTAGAGAGGGTGAAAGAGTATGGCTGAGATTTCCTGGGAAGCTTTTGGAACATAATGAGCTCAATTGTGAGGAGCAGATCAGAATTTACAATAACCAGTAGCCACATGGGACCATCAAGTAGCAAGATAGTCATTCTTAATTCAAGTCACACATTGATATGGGACTGGTCAGGGAGATAGAGTAGCTGGAGGCCACATGTAATCCCACCTATTCCACCCACCTGTCACTCAGACTATGTAACCACTCCCATATTGGAAGTGAGTAAGAGGGCTGAAGAGAGCTGGACCTGGCCATTTCACTTGCTTGCCACTCGTGAGCTCTGGCTTGCTCCCTCTCTCCTTGTTGACCCCGGAACAACTGGTATGGAGATCCATGTATACCTTTTTGGCCCACTCTCCCTTAATAAACCTTCATGTTCCTGTGTATTCTTCTCAATTTCTAAATAAATTCTAAACTTTACCATGCTGCATGTCATATTTGAGCATGTGCTTGGCCTTCTTCTAAAAGGCAAGAGCCCTAGATATTAATTTTGAGGCTAATTTAGCCCACAAAAACAGGAAAACCATTGAACACATATTTATGAATAAACATTTGTGAGTCTGACACAATGTAGGCCTGTGTCATAAGTCTGGGGTGATGGCTGGAATGTCTTCAAAAGGAAATGAAAAAACATTTCTTCACTAGACCAATATAATAAAAATAGTTCTTTCATACATTTTTTGAAATGAAAAAAATGAAAAACTAACACTCATGTACTCATGTGCATGGCTATAAATCACAAACAACAAAATCACTTACACTCTGGGTAGATATAGGAACTGAGGTTGTAATTTAGCAATGGAAGGGAGCACCTATTCAACAGAAATGGAACCAAAAGAAAGGAGAACTGTCAAACTCTTATAAGCCCTCCTTACGCCATTTCAGTGCTATTCTCATTTATTCCATTAATTTGGGGGAACTGTTTCTTCCTATCCAAACTCTTATGATCTAAGTGGGAAATACGTAGTCTTATCTCACTGCCCAGGGTATTGATTAAGGGTAGACATCTAGCTCAGGGTGTACCGTAATAATATCTCAGGCCCAGGGCTACAGTCCCACTGATGAGTCCAGAACCATGCTGTCCTATTTGTAAGCATCAGGATTACAAGGTGATTAGGCCACACACTTGAATAATACTTGTGGCCAATGAGAGGCTTTTTCAGGTTTGTTGAAATAGAACTGGAAAACTGGTGTCATTTTTCTTATAGATTTCAATGATGGGAAGACAGAAAGCTACTGAAAGTTGAATTATATTCTGAGAAGTATATTCTGAGACAGAGGTTAGCTTACTGCAAGTTTTTTGGGGTATATTGCTTTCAGGGTCAATAATTGTGGAAGAAAAGGAAAGGAAGCAGAACTGAGCAGTGGACAACACTGAGCTGAAATGTACACTTAGTGAAGGCCTTGGCTGACCTCATGGGGATCTTCAGAGTTATCCCGAGGTCAGCTAAGAAATCAAGCCTTTATATTACTGCACTGACCAATAATTAGATGTGGGATACTTTGAAAAGTGAGAATAAACTTAACATTCTTTAGTCAAGACAATTCCTGAAGGTGGCTGATAAGGCATATGAAAGAATAAATATCTTGGTTCCAAAGGTGACTGGTCACAGAATTAACTTTAGAACCCCAACACTGCTAAAAGAGAAAGCAGTGAAATACAAGGAGACTTTTGACCACATTTGAACTCATGATGTTGTACATCCTTGCAATTCCAGTGGTTTGTTTACAAAAAGCAATTAGATTCATTTTATATCTAACCTAGTTCCAATTGAGTTTCAGACATCTTCTACTAAGAGAATCACTTCTAAGAAAATTAATTATACACACACACACACACACACACACACTGTGTGTAAAAACCAAAAGCAGTAGGTAAATGAAAAAAGGAATAAAACTTTTATAATTTGATCATACAGTAGGCCACTTGACTGGGTTGAGGGAATGGAAGATGTTTTGCAGACATCGATAAATAAATTGGGACAAGAGTGGGATTATTCGAGGTGATTTAATCCAAAAACCATATTCTAGAATATCATTGAGCTTAAAACAGAATGTCTGGTTTCTCTAAAGAAGACAATATAAATGTCCAGCAGGTTTAGGAAATATGTTCAACATCACAAATCAACAAAGAAATTCTAATTAAGATTATAATAAGAAATCAACTCACACCTGTTAGGATAACTGTTATCAAAAAGGCAAGATAAGTGTTGGCAAGCATGTAGAGAAAAGGGAAAGCTAGAACACTACTGGAGAGAATGTAGAAGGGCATGATCATTGTGGAAAACAGCATGGAAGTTCCTTAAAAAATCAAATCATAGTAGAACTACCATACAACCCAGCAGTTCTCCTTCAGGGTTATAGTCAAAAGGAATAAAATTATTACCTCATAAAGTTATCTACATTTCTGTGTTAATTACAATATTATTCACAATAGCCAAGATGAGGAAAT